>NW_026533222.1:535000-596292 GCF_028296485.1 Oppia nitens | reverse complement strand
CATATGTCCTGAACAAGAGGTGAACAAGAGCACCAATAGAGTGGTCAAATGAGATCATTTTATTGCTTCGTTTGATTGAAATAATCGTATAAATTGATGTCCCATATGTCCTGAACAAGAGGTGAACAAGAGCACCAATAGAGTKGTCAAATGAGATCATTTTATTGCTTCGTTTGATTGAAATAATCGTATAAATTGATGTCCCATATGTCCTGAACAAGAGGTGAACAAAAGCACCAATAGAGAGGTCAAATGAGATCATTTTATTGATTCTTTTGATTGAAATAATCGTATAAATTGATGTCCCATATGTCCTGAACAAGAGGTGAACAAGAGCACCAATAGAGTGGTCAAATGAGATCATTTTATTGCTTCGTTTGATTGAAATAATCGTATAAATTGATGTCCCATATGTCCTGAACAAGAGGTGAACAAGAGCACCAATAGAGTGGTCAAATGAGATCATTTTATTGCTTCGTTTGATTGAAATAATCGTATAAATTGATGTCCCATATGTCCTGAACAAGAGGTGAACAAGAGCACCAATAGAGTGGTCAAATGAGATCATTTTATTGCTTCGTTTGATTGAAATAATCGTATAAATTGATGTCCCATATGTCCAAGAGGTGAACAAGAGGTGAACAAGATTGAAATAATCGTATAAATTGATGTCCCAATAGAGTGGTCAAATGAGATCATTTTATTGCTTCGTTTGATTGAAATAATCGTATAAATTGATGTCCCATATGTCCTGAACAAGAGGTGAACAAGAGCACCAATAGAGTGGTCAAATGAGATCATTTTAAATGAGATCTTTTGATTGAAATAATCGTATAAATTGATGTCCCATATGTCCTGAACAAGAGGTGAACAAGAGCACCAATAGAGTGGTCAAATGAGATCATTTTATTGCTTCTTTTGATTGAAATAATCGTATAAATTGATGTCCCATATGTCCTGAACAAGAGGTGAACAAGAGCACCAATAGAGTGGTCAAATGAGATCATTTTATTGTTCGTTTGATTGAAATAATCGTATAAATTGATGTCCCATATGTCCTGAACAAGAGGTGAACAAGAGCACCAATAGAGTGGTCAAATGAGATCATTATTATTTATTGCTTTGATGTCGTTTGATTGAAATAATCGTATAAATTGATGTCCCATATGTCCTGAACAAGAGGTGAACAAGAGCACCAATAGAGTGGTCAAATGAGATCATTTTATTGCTTCGTTTGATTGAAATAATCGTATAAATTGATGTCCCATATGTCCTGAACAAGAGGTGAACAAGAGCACCAATAGAGTGGTCAAATGAGATCATTTTATTGATTTGATTGAAATAATCGTATAAATTGATGTCCCATATGTCCTGAACAAGAGGTGAACAAGAGCACCAATAGAGTGGTCAAATGAGATCATTTTATTATTGAAATAATCGTTCCCATATGTTTGATTGAAATAATCGTATAAAAATTGATGTCCCATATGTCCTGAACAAGAGGTGAACAAGAGCACCAATAGAGTGGTCAAATGAGATCATTTTATTGCTTCGTTTGATTGGAATAATCGTATAAATTGATGTCCCATATGTCTTGAACAAGAGGTGAACAAGAGCACCAATAGAGTGGTCAAATGAGATCATTTTATTGCAATAGAAATAATCGTATAAATTGATGTCCCAATGTCTTGAACAAGAGGTGAACAAGAGCACCAATAGAGTGGTCAAATGAGATCATTTTATTGCTTCGTTTGATTGAAATAATCGTATAAATTGATGTCCCATATGTCCTGAACAAGAGGTGAACAAGAGCACCAATAGAGTGGTCAAATGAGATCATTTTATTGCTTCGTTTGATTGAAATAATCGTATAAATTGATGTCCCATATGTCCTGAACAAGAGGTGAACAAGAGCACCAATAGAGTGGTCAAATGAGATCATTTTATTGCTTCGTTTTGATTGAAATAATCGTATAAATTGATGTCCCATATGTCCTGAACAAGAGGTGAACAAGACCTCCAATAGAGTTCGTTTGGTCAAATGAGATCATTTTTTTATTGCTTCGTTTGATTGAAATAATCGTATAAATTGATGTCCCATATGTCCTGAACAAGAGGTGAACAAGAGCACCAATAGAGTGGTCAAATGAGATCATTTTATTGCTTCGTTTGATTGAAATAATCGTATAAATTGATGTCCCATATGTCCTGAACAAGAGGTGAACAAGCTTCGTTTGATTGAAATAATCGTATAAATTGATGTCCCAATAGAGTGGTCAAATGAGATCATTTTATTGCTTCGTTTGATAATCGTATGAAATAATCGTATAAATTGATGTCCCATATGTCCTGAACAAGAGGTGAACAAGAGCACCAATAGAGTTGTCAAATGAGATCATTTTATTGCTTCGTTTGATTGAAATAATCGTATAAATTGATGTCCCATATGTCCTGAACAAGAGGTGAACAAGAGCACCAATAGAGTTGTCAATAGAGTTCGGTCAAAATTGATGAGATCATTTTATTGCTTCGTTTGATTGAAATAATCGTATAAATTGATGTCCCATATGTCCTGAACAAGAGGTGAACAAGAGCACCAATAGAGTGGTCAAATGAGATCATTTTATTGCTTCGTTTGATTGAAATAATCGTATAAATTGATGTCCCATATGTCCTGAACAAGAGGTGAACAAGAGCACCAATAGAGTGGTCAAATGAGATCATTTTATTGCTTCGTTTGATTGAAATAATCGTATAAATTGATGTCCCATATGTCCTGAACAAGAGGTGAACAAGAGCACCAATAGAGTGGTCAAATGAGATCATTTTATTGTTTCTTTTGATTGAAATAATCGTATAAATTGATGTCCCATATGTCCTGAACAAGAGGTGAACGAGAGCACCAATAGAGTTGTTAAATGAGATCATTTTATTGATTCTTTTGATTGAAATAATCGTATAAATTGATGTCCCATATGTCCTGAACAAGAGGTGAACAAGAGGTGAACAAGAGCACCAATAGAGTGGTCAAATGAGATCAATCAAATGAGTGCTCATTTTATTGCTTCGTTTGATTGAAATAATCGTATAAATTGATGTCCCATATGTCCTGAACAAGAGGTGAACGAGAGCACCAATAGAGTTGCTAAATGAGATCATTTTATTGATTCTTTTGATTGAAATAATCGTATAAATTGATGTCCCATATGTCCTGAACAAGAGGTGAACAAGACCTCCAATATAGTGGTCAATTAGCTTTCTTTTATTGCTTCGTTTGATTGAAATAATCGTATAAATTGATGTCCCATATGTCCTGAACAAGAGGTGAACAAGAGCACCAATAGAGTGGACAAATGAGATCATTTTATTGCTTTGTTTGATTGAAATAATCGTATAAATTGATGTCCCATATGTCTTGAACAAGAGGTGAACAAGAACACCAATAGAGTTGTTAAATGAGATCATTTTATTGCTTCGTTTGATTGAAATAATCGTATAAATTGATGTCCCATATGTCCTGAACAAGAGGTGAACGAGAGCACCAATAGAGTTGTTAAATGAGATCATTTTATTGATTCTTTTGATTGAAATAATCGTATAAATTGATGTCCCATATGTCCTGAACAAGAGGTGAACAAGACCTCCAATATAGTGGTCAATTAGCTTTCTTTTATTGCTTCGTTTGATTGAAATAATCGTATAAATTGATGTCCCATATGTCCTGAACAAGAGGTGAACGAGAGCACCAATAGAGTTGCTAAATGAGATCATTTTATTGATTCTTTTGATTGAAATAATCGTATAAATTGATGTCCCATATGTCCTGAACAAGAGGTGAACRAGAGCACCAATAGAGTGGTCAAATGAGATCATTTTATTGCTTCGTTTGATTGAAATAATCGTATAAATTGATGTCCCATATGTCCTGAACAAGAGGTGAACGAGAGCACCAATAGAGTTGTTAAATGAGATCATTTTATTGCTTCGTTTGATTGAAATAATCGTATAAATTGATGTCCCATATGACCTGAACAAGAGGTGAACAAGAGCACCAATAGAGTGGTCAAATGAGATCATTTTATTGCTTCGTTTGATTGGAATAATCGTATAAATTGATGTCCCATATGACCTGAACAAGAGGTGAAAAAGAGCRCCAATAGAGTTGTTAAATGAGATCATTTTATTGATTCTTTTGATTGAATCGTATAAATTGATGTCCCATATGTCTTGAACAAGAGTTGAACAAGAGCTCCAATAGAGTGGTCAAATGAGATCATTTTATTGTTTCTTTTGATTGAAATAATCGTATAAATTGATGTCCCATATGTCCTGAACAAGAGGTGAACAAGAGCACCAATAGAGTGGACAAATGAGATCATTTTATTGCTTTGTTTGATTGAAATAATCGTATAAATTGATGTCCCATATGTCTTGAACAAGAGGTGAACAAGAGCACCAATAGAGTTGTCAAATGAGATAATTTTATTGATTCTTTTGATTGAAATAATCGTATAAATTGATGTCCCATATGTCCTGAACAAGAGGTGAACGAGAGCACCAATAGAGTGGTCAAATGAGATCATTTTATTGCTTCGTTTGATTGGAATAATCGTATAAATTGATGTCCCATATTACCTGAACAAGAGGTGAAAAAGAGCAAATGAGATCCAATAATCGTAGTGTCCCATATGTCAAATGAGATAGAGTTGTTAAATGAGATCATTTTATTGATTCTTTTGATTGAAATAATCGTATAAATTGATGTCCCATATGAACAAGCACCAATAGAGTTGTTAAATGAGATCATTTTATTGATTCTTTTGATTGAAATAATCGTATAAATTGATGTCCCATATGTCTTGAACAAGAGGTGAACAAGAACACCAATAGAGTGGTCAAATGAGATCATTTTATTGTTTCTTTTGATTGAAATAATCGTATAAATTGATGTCCCATATGTCCTGAACAAGAGGTGAACAAGAGCACCAATAGAGTGGTCAAATGAGATCATTTTATTTGTTCGTTTGATTGAAATAATCGTATAAATTGATGTCCCATATGTCCTGAACAAGAGGTGAACAAGAGCACCAATAGAGTTGTTAAATGAGATCATTTTATTGATTCTTTTGATTGAAATAATCGTATAAATTGATGTCCCATATGTCCTGAACAAGAGGTGAACAAGACCTCCAATATAGTGGTCAATTAGCTTTCTTTTATTGCTTCGTTTGATTGAAATAATCGTATAAATTGATGTCCCATATGTCCTGAACAAGAGGTGAACAAGAGCACCAATAGAGTGGTCAAATGAGATCATTTTATTGTTTCTTTTGATTGAAATAATCGTATAAATTGATGGAACTGTTGGAATTGTAATCAAAAAGGACATTATTCTAACGAATGCACTAAACCAAAGACCACTGATTCAAAATTCAGGCCCCAATTAATCAAAATTATTTTAAAGCAATAGTCGATACCGGAGCAACAATCTCTTTAATTAATAAAAATGTTTTTACTACTTTAAACATACCGTTCTTTAAAACAGACAATTTAAATGTGAAATTATTAACGACAACTGTAACACTTATAAAACAAACCCCTAAATTAACTACTATTTTTGAAGACAATAAAATCGAACACAATTTTTACATTTGCAATGAAATGATACACCAAGTCATTTTAGGTCTTGATTATTTTACAAAAACAAATATTATAATTGAATTCAAAAATACTGAAATTCCTCCAAAAACAAATCCAATTAACTTGTTTATAACAAACACTGAAACATGTGATCCCAATTCAATTACTTATATGCTGTTATACCCTGATTATTTAGACTATTTCGAATATATTTTCACACCTAATAATGATGTCATATTAAAACATAATGTCGAAATCGATGAGTGTATTATAACAAGAGAATGGCCAATAATAATTCCAGTTCTGAACAAAAACAATTTCGTTATAACTCTTAAAAATGGTCTCAATTTAGGATTACTCGAGCCAACTCGAAAGCAACAATTATTTGATACATTTAGAGACTAATAAGATATCTTTAGAAATAGATAAAGATAATTTAAATTGTCAATATTCCAGTCAAATTTCAATAAAGCGGTGGCCGGGGGTTAGTGTCGGTGGCGGGCGTAACGACGAAGCCCGCCGGTGCCGTGCGGCAGCCTTTCGGCCACCGCGCCGGACTTCCGGCGGGTATAAGCAAATATGATATAGGACTTACTTTTAATGGTAATAGTATTTATTGTCAGTCAATAATGTTTTGTCCCCAAAAAGTCAAGAGAGCGAGTGATTAATTTCACTCGCTATATATAGTTTTTTGATTTCCGGTGATTTTTAGTTTGATTTTTAGTTTCAGCACTTATTGGCGACTTATTGACGCCAATAAGTGCTTAATCTGATAACTAAACGCTGAATAATAACTCACTATCGCTGTTATTATTCAGCATTTAATAACTATTCTACATATACCCCTGGTCACTAAAATTTCAGTCCCGGAAATTACATACAATATCAATAATGTATTATTAATATTTGAGTAATTATAGTAATGACAATTGAGTAATTATAGTTATAACAATTAAGTAATTATAGTAAAAACAAAAGTAATATATTTCAAATAACATATCGAGTAATTATAGTAATAACAATTGAGTAATTATAGAAATAACAATTGAGTAATATATTTCAAATAACATATCGAGTAATTATAGTAATAACAATTGAGTAATTATAGAAATGACAATTGAGTAATATATTTCAAATAAGCGCTTTAATTTCGTCATCCTTAGATTCAGCTGAATCTTTATCCGGTGTTTCGTGTTCTCGGGTGTAGTCATGTGGATTTGGGATCTCAGTCTCATCACAGACATCTTTTATCTCTGTTTCGGAATCGGATGATTGGACAGGGACAATGGAGTCCTCCATATGCCAGACCTTTAGATTCCTTATATTCGCTTTGCGTTTTCTTTTACGTGGGTGTTCCACGCTTTGAATCTCGAACAACATTGGACTATATTTTCGTGTTATTTTCCATGGTCCACTAAAAAGTGGAAAGTCTCTTTATTGTTTTGAATTTGAGATAAAATTGCACCCAAAGCATAGTTTGAAGCATCGGTATATAAAACATTATAACAATCAGGTTGAAAATGACTCAATATTGGGGGTGTTGTTAATTTTTCTTTAAGTGTTAAAAACGCGTCTTCACACTCGTTGGTCCATACAATTCTGTTAGATTTCCTTAGCAGTTGATTCATTGGTCGGGCTATTTTTGCAAAACCTAAGACAAATTTTCGATAATAATTACAAAGTCCTAGAAATTCCCTAACGTTTTTGACTGTATTGGGACGTTTGAATTGTTTAATCGCTTCAATCTTGTCTGGGTTTGGTTTAACACCGTCTCTTCCAACGATATGTCCTAAATATTCGACATCTGTTTTGGCTATTTCATCTTTCTTTAGATTCAATCTAAGGTTGTGTTGTTCAATTCTTTTAAAAATTTCTGATAAATGGTCAATATGTTCTTCTATTGTCTTTGAGAAACAGATGATATCGTCAATGTATACTACAGCAAATTTATATAGAATTCCAGAGAGAATCTGTTGTAAATATCTTTGAAAACTAGCAGGTGCGTTGGTTATGCCGAATGGTAAAACTAAGAACTCATATAGACCTAAATAACAGCAAAATGCTGTTTTTTCTATACTGTCTTCATGCATACCGACGGCCCAATAGCCAGATTTTAAGTCTAATTTTGTGAAAATATTACTCGAGTATAATGCATCTATAGTTTCGGATATCAAAGGTAACGGACCGCTGTCTCTTTTGGTTATTTTATTTAACTCTCTGTAATCGACACAAAATCTTATTGATCCGTCCTTTTTTGTGATTATTACGACCGGAGAAGCCCATGGAGAATTTGATGGTCTTATAATTCCCGCTTCCAACATTTTATTTATTTCGTCTTCAATTATTTTCTTTTCTTCAGGTGGTGTAGCATACGGTGCTTTCCTTAATGGTTTGTTGTCTCCGGTTTCAATATGATGTTTTATATTTTTGGCCCTTTTTATTTGATTAATGTCTGTTGCAAATAAATGTTTATAGCTTTCTAATAAATTTATAAGTTTTGGATGTTTAATTTCGATAATTAATTCTTCAATGAATATATTTTCTGTTTTCATTAGTAATAATTGTTGCTTTCGAGTTGGCTCGAGTAATCTAAATTGAGACCATTTTTAAGAGTTATAACGAAATTGTTTTTGTTGAGAACTGGAATTATTATGGGCCATTCTCTTGTTATAATACACTCATCGATTTCGACATTATGTTTTAATATGACATCATTATTAGGTGTGAAAATATATTCGAAATAGTCTAAATAATCAGGGTATAACAGCATATAAGTAATTGAATTGGGATCACATGTTTCAGTGTTTGTTATAAACAAGTTAATTGGATTTGTTTTTGGAGGAATTTCAGTATTTTTGAATTCAATTATAATATTTGTTTTTGTAAAATAATCAAGACCTAAAATGACTTGGTGTATCATTTCATTGCAAATGTAAAAATTGTGTTCGATTTTATTGTCTTCAAAAATAGTAGTTAATTTAGGGGTTTGTTTTATAAGTGTTACAGTTGTCGTTAATAATTTCACATTTAAATTGTCTGTTTTAATGAACGGTATGTTTAAAGTAGTAAAAACATTTTTATTAATTAAAGAGATTGTTGCTCCGGTATCGACTATTGCTTTAAAATAATTTTGATTAATTATAATTGGGGCCTGAATTAAGTTATACGAGTTATTAAAACTATACACCAAATTTAACTCGTGACTCAATTGGTGTAATCCTCGTTTTTTGAATCAGTGGTCTTTGGTTTAGTGCATTCGTTAGAATAATGTCCTTTTTGATTACAATTCCAACAGGTGATGTTTTTCCTTCTGTCAAAATTATTTGGTTGTCTGTAGTTTAGATTGCTGTTTCCATTTGCTCTGTTATTGTTGTTATTCCATTGATTCCTGTTTCTATTTGGTCCGTTATTTTGCATTCTTTGAATTAATTGTTGTTGTTGTTGAAGTTGTTTATTCATTTGTGCCTGTAGTTTTTCATGACTTTTAGTTAATTTGTCAAACATTGATTCTTGGTATTTTTGACTAGTTCAACATAACTAGGTGTATGAATATTGGTATCGTCTATTCGCCTCCCAAACAAATTTGGGTCACTATTAGTTCGGGGAATTTTATTTCCATGATCTACTTGTGGATTTATGTAAACATTCGGTTCATCAGATCTATGTAAAAACTCTTCCATATTGTCTATTTTATTTAAATACAACAACAAATTAAATTGATTTTTGGAATGCTCTTTTATTTTAATAATAATTTGTTAACAAAATCTCTCATAATTATATAATTAGTAAAATTAAAAATTAGTTTCGTCGACTTCTTCAATATCAGGACAAGTGGGTGAGGTTTGTATAGTTTCGTTTGTTCTTCGGTTTCTTTTAAAAGGTCTGAAATTAATTCTGTCACGTGTAGGCTGGCTAACTATTGGGGGTAAAGGTAGTGTAATTGGTGTTCCACGATACCGTTCAATGACATTCGCTATTACGAAGCCATCGTTTCCAATTGTTTTGAAAGCCTCGGGTTTGTGAGCGTTGTTTGTGGTCCAATTGATGTCTTTAGTTGAGATTTCAATTGCCATTTCTCTGTCTTCTATTCTATTTCCGGCGTAATCAATTCCCATTAAATAGATCTTATCCGCCAACTTTACACTTAGACCGTCGTCTGCTTTGGTAATACTCCACATATTTATTTGGTATTTGACTGTAATATAATGAATTGATCGGGAAGAGAATTTGACCAATGGTATTCTTAGACGTACTATTTCTCGCTTAGTGTATCGGAAGAGATGTGTTTTGTAAAAAAGTTCAAGTATTAAACTCCTGTCAATGTTTCTATTGATGTTCTGGATTGTCTGACCTTCCCATACACCAAACAATGGTAGTCCTCTACCATTATGAACACTCTGTCTCTTGTGTCTGAAGGTACCGTAAGTTATAAACAGCGCCAACATTAGTACGAATACAATGCAAAACACAACGTTTATAATAAATGAGATTGCAATGGTGTCATTCATAACATCTACAGTTATATCGGGTAATAGTTTTATATCAGGAATTGGCTGAATGGCATATGTCGGTTCAATGATTACTGTTGTTGCTGCAAAGATGCCAAATATTTTAGTAAACGAAAGTAATCCAAATATTACTGTTAGTGTAGTAATCATTTGAATTGAGTCGCTAATTAAACTAAAGTAACCCCAAAAGGTTCCTCTATATTTATAAGTTGTAAAATCTTTATCCAAATCATTCATAGCTTGGGCTAATAATGTCTGTGCTTCCATGTTAAATTTTGTCATTCGGGAAAGACCCGTTGAGTCTAAATTCATTTTGAAAGTTGATGAGATATTTTGAATAAGTTTGTCTGTTTGTATTGGGATATCGGAAATTCTGTTTATCTTTGTAAAATTGACTGTAACATTTACATGTTGCACATCGGTTAGGTTAGATCGGTTCGGTACATCGGTTCGGTTGGACACATCGGATCGGACACATCGGTTCGGACACATCGGATTAGGCACATCGGTTCGGTTAGATCGGTTCGGTTGGACACATCGGTTCGGACACATCGGTTCGGACACATCGGATCGGACACATCGGTTCGGACACATCGGTTCGGTCACATCGGATCGGACACATCGGATCGGACACATCGGATCGGACACATCGGATCGGACACATCGGTTCGGACACATCGGATCGGACACATCGGATCGGACACATCGGATCGGACACATCGGATCGGACACATCGGATCGGACACATCGGTTCGGACACATCGGTTCGGACACATCGGTTTGGACACATCGGATTAGGCACATCGGTTCGGTTAGATCGGTTAGGTTGGACACATCGGATCGGACACATCGGTTCGGACACATCGGATCGGACACATCGGATCGGACACATCGGATCGGACACATCGGATCGGACACATCATTTCGGGTACACAGGATCGGACACATCGGTTCGGACTCATCGGATTAGGCACATCGGTTCGGTTAGATCGGTTCGGTACATCGGTTCGGTTGGACACATCGGATCGGACACATCGGTTCGGACACATCGGATTAGGCACATCGGTTCGGTTAGATCGGTTCGGTTGGACACATCGGTTCGGACACATCGGTTCGGACACATCGGATCGGACACATCGGTTCGGACACATCGGTTCGGTCACATCGGATCGGACACATCGGATCGGACACATCGGATCGGACACATCGGATCGGACACATCGGTTCGGACACATCGGATCGGACACATCGGATCGGACACATCGGATCGGACACATCGGATCGGACACATCGGATCGGACACATCGGATCGGACACATCATTTCGGGTACACAGGATCGGACACATCGGTTCGGACACATCGGTTCGGACACATCGGTTTGGACACATCGGATTAGGCACATCGGTTCGGTTAGATCGGTTAGGTTGGACACATCGGATCGGACACATCGGTTCGGACACATCGGATCGGACACATCGGATCGGACACATCGGATCGGACACATCGGATCGGACACATCATTTCGGGTACACAGGATCGGACACATCGGTTCGGACTCATCGGATTAGGCACATCGGTTCGGTTAGATCGGTTCGGGTACATCGGTTCGGTTGGACACATCGGATCGGACACATCGGTTCGGACTCATCGGATTAGGCACATCAGCTCGGTTAGATCGGTTCGGTTACATCGGTTCGGTTGGACACATCGGATCGGACACATAGGTTCGGACACATCGGTTCGGACACATCGGATCGGACACATCGGTTCGGACACATCGGTTAGGACACATCGGTTCGGACACATCGGATCGGACACATCGGTTCGGACACATCGGTTCGGACACATCGGATCGGACACATCGGTTCGGACACATCGGTTCGGACACATCGGTTTGGACACATCGGATTAGGCACATCGGTTCGGTTAGATCGGTTCGGTTGGACACATCGGATCGGACACATCGGTTCGGACACATCGGTTAGGACACATCGGTTCGTACACATCGGTTCGGACACATCGGTTCGGACACATCGGTTTGGACACATCGGATTAGGCACATCGGTTCGGTTAGATCGGTTCGGTTGGACACATCGGATCGGACACATCGGTTCGGACACATCGGATCGGACACATCGGATCGGACACATCGGATCGGACACATCGGATTGGACACATCATTTCGGGTACACAGGATCGGACACATCGGTTCGGACTCATCGGATTAGGCACATCGGTTCGGTTAGATCGGTTCGGGTACATCGGTTCGGTTGGACACATCGGATCGGACACATCGGTTCGGACTCATCGGATTAGGCACATCAGCTCGGTTAGATCGGTTCGGTTACATCGGTTCGGTTGGACACATCGGATCGGACACATAGGTTCGGACACATCGGTTCGGACACATCGGATCGGACACATCGGTTCGGACACATCGGTTAGGACACATCGGTTCGGACACATCGGATCGGACACATCGGTTCGGACACATCGGTTCGGACACATCGGATCGGACATATCGGATTAGGCACATCGGTTCGGTTAGATCGGTTCGGGTACATCGGTTCGGTTGGACACATCGGATCGGACACATCGGTTCGGACTCATCGGATTAGGCACATCAGCTCGGTTAGATCGGTTCGGTTACATCGGTTCGGTTGGACACATCGGATCGGACACATAGGTTCGGACACATCGGTTCGGACACATCGGATCGGACACATCGGTTCGGACACATCGGTTAGGACACATCGGTTTGGACACATCGGATTAGGCACATCGGTTCGGTTAGATCGGTTCGGTTGGACACATCGGATCGGACACATCGGTTCGGACACATCGGTTAGGACACATCGGTTCGTACACATCGGTTCGGACACATCGGTTCGGACACATCGGTTTGGACACATCGGATTAGGCACATCGGTTCGGTTAGATCGGTTCGGTTGGACACATCGGATCGGACACATCGGTTCGGACACATCGGATCGGACACATCGGATCGGACACATCGGATCGGACACATCGGATCGGACACATCATTTCGGGTACACAGGATCGGACACATCGGTTCGGACTCATCGGATTAGGCACATCGGTTCGGTTAGATCGGTTCGGGTACATCGGTTCGGTTGGACACATCGGATCGGACACATCGGTTCGGACTCATCGGTTCGGACTCATCGGATTAGGCACATCGGTTCGGTTAGATCGGTTCGGGTACATCGGTTCGGTTGGACACATCGGATCGGACACATCGGTTCGGACTCATCGGATTAGGCACATCAGCTCGGTTAGATCGGTTCGGTTACATCGGTTCGGTTGGACACATCGGATCGGACACATAGGTTCGGACACATCGGTTCGGACACATCGGATCGGACACATCGGTTCGGACACATCGGTTAGGACACATCGGTTCGGACACATCGGATCGGACACATCGGTTCGGACACATCGGTTCGGACACATCGGATCGGACATATCGGATTAGGCACATCGGTTCGGTTAGATCGGTTCGGGTACATCGGTTCGGTTGGACACATCGGATCGGACACATCGGTTCGGACTCATCGGATTAGGCACATCAGCTCGGTTAGATCGGTTCGGTTACATCGGTTCGGTTGGACACATCGGATCGGACACATAGGTTCGGACACATCGGTTCGGACACATCGGATCGGACACATCGGTTCGGACACATCGGTTAGGACACATCGGTTCGGACACATCGGATCGGACACATCGGTTCGGACACATCGGTTCGGACACATCGGATCGGACACATCGGTTCGGACACATCGGTTCGGACACATCGGTTTGGACACATCGGATTAGGCACATCGGTTCGGTTAGATCGGTTCGGTTGGACACATCGGATCGGACACATCGGTTCGGACACATCGGTTAGGACACATCGGTTCGTACACATCGGTTCGGACACATCGGTTCGGACACATCGGTTTGGACACATCGGATTAGGCACATCGGTTCGGTTAGATCGGTTCGGTTGGACACATCGGATCGGACACATCGGTTCGGACACATCGGATCGGACACATCGGATCGGACACATCGGATCGGACACATCGGATCGGACACATCATTTCGGGTACACAGGATCGGACACATCGGTTCGGACTCATCGGATTAGGCACATCGGTTCGGTTAGATCGGTTCGGGTACATCGGTTCGGTTGGACACATCGGATCGGACACATCGGTTCGGACTCATCGGATTAGGCACATCAGCTCGGTTAGATCGGTTCGGTTACATCGGTTCGGTTGGACACATCGGATCGGACACATAGGTTCGGACACATCGGTTCGGACACATCGGATCGGACACATCGGTTCGGACACATCGGTTAGGACACATCGGTTCGGACACATCGGATCGGACACATCGGTTCGGACACATCGGTTCGGACACATCGGATCGGACATATCGGATTAGGCACATCGGTTCGGTTAGATCGGTTCGGGTACATCGGTTCGGTTGGACACATCGGATCGGACACATCGGTTCGGACACATCGGTTCGGACACATCGGATCGGACACATCGGATCGGACACATCGGATCGGACACATCGGTTCGGACACATCGGTTCGGACACATCGGATCGGACACATCGGTTCGGACACATCGGTTCGGACACTTCGGATCGGACACATCGGATCGGACACATCGGATCGGACACATCGGTTCGGACACATCGGATTAGGCACATCGGTTCGGTTAGATCGGTTCGGGTACATCGGTTCGGTTGGACACATCGGATCGGACACATCGGATCGGACACATCGGTTCGGACACATCGGTTCGGACACATCGGATCGGACACATCGGATCTCCATATGAGCCGGACCAAGTATTGGCGCACCAGCCACTTGTTCCGCACTCGATACCGACCGGGCCAGTAATACAGGCAAACTGGATATTATTTCCGTAGAGGTATTTAAATTAAATGCTAATTGTTTTCAATCACCCGATACTAATGCCTATCTGACACCGTTATCATCGTTTGGTGAACTGATGATTACGTGTCATAACAAAAGCGATTGTAATCCACAAATGGATTGTCTGAAATCAATGTCTCAGTCGGCCATTGATGCAAAATTACGGTCACTGTCCACACAGTCGATAGGTTCACTGAATCTGATGCTCTATTTCTTGGAACTACTACTACTACTACTACTAATACCACTACCAATACCACCGCTACTACCATCACTGAGGGGTCATCAGCATTTAGTTATGCCATTCCCTTTTAACTATTGTTGACAATTAATATTGTGATTTTACTATTTGTTAAGATTTTTTCTATACTCAGGGTTGCTAAAGTTTTTCGATTTCAAGGGGATGGGCGGGGGGTATATGGTATAGGAATAACATTTTTATTGCATTTTTAAACAACATTTTTTTCCAAATTAGAGTTAAATCGTATATTATGTTGTCAATTATATTAGGAGTAGATGGAGTTCCTCGGAAACTACCATTTCCAGCGGTGGTGAGCTGGGAAAGAGATCTGCGGCCGGCCCGATAAACACATCGGCGTCAAACCTACTGGCCAACTCCAGCTCCTTCTCGGGCGCCGTGAGCTCCACACTTCCCTCGGCTGTGGCCAGCAGACGTGTCGGCACTGTACGAACTGGCCGTTCAGATTTTTTAACGATAGTTTATTTATTCATTTATTTTTATTTATTTATTTTTATCAATTGGCATAGATAGCGTTCATTTGGTGAACTGATGATTACGTGTCATAACGAAAGAGATTGTAATCCACAAATGGATTGTCTGAAATCAATGTCTCAGTCGGCCATTGATGCAAAATTACGGTCACTGTCCACACAGTCGATAGGTTCACTGAATCTGATGCTCTATTTTTTAATCGTCATTTCATGTATATGTCATATTATTATTATTATTATTATTTAATTAACACTAAATTTTTATATATATATTTACTGTATATATATATAGTATTTGGTTTCGCTTACAGTAATGTGACCGACAACACCATTGATAGCAACATTACTACAACTACTAACACCACTATCACTGAGGAGGGGTCACCAACATTTAATTATGCAATTCCATTTTATGTGTCTTTAACAATAAATATTTTGATTTTACTATCAGGTAATATAAGCTATTTAAAACATGTTATGATCAGGGTTGCTAAAGTTTTTCGATTTAAAGGGGAGGTGGGCGGGGTATATGATATAGGGGTACCATTTTTATTGCATTTTTAAACGACAATTTTTTCCAGATTTGAGTTAAATCCCAATAAATTCTCAATAAATTAATTAATAAAAATATTCCCAACTTAATTTCTCAATAGTCAAAATGTTTTCTAAAATCAATATTTATTTAAAAAAATAAAAATTAAAGAATTGCATAAATATATACCGTATATAACTTAATTATAATAATTAATTAAAAATAAAATTATTAAAATATTATTTAGTGTAAATAATGTTAAATTGATGTAATTAAGTATTTTTATCTATTTATTTTCTATACATAAGCTATTAATTTATATTTAAAACTAATTTAATATTTTTTTTGTTTAATATAAAATTTTACATAAATTTAAAAAAAATCTAACTTACCCGCTTATAAGCAACCCTGGTTATAATAATTTTTTTTTAAATTTAATATTAAATTTAAAAATATATTGTTTTTTTTAAATTTTTTAAATATATATATATATAATATAGGTGTCCTATATTATGTGGGGGGAAACTACATTAGGAATCGATGGAGTTCCTCGGGAAACACCCTTTCCAGTGGTGTTGAGACGGCTAAGCTTTCGACGGCCGGCCCGATCAATACGTCCGCGTCAAACCTACTGGTCAACTCCAGCTCCATCTCGGGCGCCGGGAGCTCCGTAGTGCCGTCGGGTGTGGCGGCCAGCAGTCGTATCGGCACAACACGTACTGGCTTTATTGACACGGCCGCACCTGCCGTACCAAGTGTTGGCGCACCAGCCACTTGTTCCGCACTCGATACCGTCCCGGCCAGTAAATACAGGCGAACTGGAAATTATTTCCGAACAGGTATTTAAATACAAATTGTTTTTCAATCACCCGATATACTGATGCCAATCAAAAATAATAAGTTTTTAAACACTGAATGTCATATCATGTTTTTACCGTTGTTTATGGCCAACCAATCGTTACATGAAAATAAAACTACATATATTATGAATTGAGTTTACCTTGGTGAAACATTTTTTTTTGTACAATAGATATCAAATCAGAATTTATCTAGATATTTATTATATAGTTTTTAGATATATGGCACATGGTGGTTAGCTAGCTACATAAGCTTAAATCTATATAAAAAAAATTAATTATACTATTGTTATACTATGTTCCAGGATTTCCATGTTTCTCATTTCAAATTTTTTGTATTGATCTAGTTCAATTTAGTTATTAAGCAAAAAAAACAGTACACACCCTTTTGTCACATACTTTTATAATATAGTAATTAAATCAATAATTATAAATAATTAAAAATTTTGTTAATGTTGTAAAAGTTATTTATAACAAACATTGTACATAACTTACAGAAATTATATAATGAAAATATTAAATAATAATAATAATAATTGAATTGTTTGTTTAAATTAGTTGTTTGTCGGACTGTTTTTTCTTCAGTTCGCTCATAATCTGCTGTTGATTAGCGAATAGAGGAAAACCTATCAGTTTATTGTTAGTACCGGTAGTACCTGTTGGGGACAGGTATGCATTCACCTGTTGTGGTACCGGTAGCTGATTATCGTCTAAATATCGGCTATTATTAGTTTGATGTATGCATTGTTCACTACTATTAGTAATTTGTATATCATTTTCTTGTATAATATCATCGCTGGTCGTCGTCGGTGTCCTAAACGTCATCCAGTGTTGACTTCTTCGCGACTCTGATGTCACCTTCAATAAGGTTTCGCACAGATCTTCGCCATAGTTATCAAAAACTTTTGCTTTCGATGGATTTACTTCTTTGATTTCCTCCAGCAATGTATCATTGGATTCATTATTGATAACAATATCATTGTTGTCATTATCGTCTGATACTAGTCTAGACTTAGATCGTGTAGATCTTCTAATGTTTGATCTGCGAGGACGCGACTTATTAAAGTGTCTCAATGGCTGATCAACAGTACCATTGGCTGTGGAGGTCGAGGAGGAAGAAATCAATTCAACAAAACTTGTTGTTTCATCATTACTATTGATATCACTTTCTGGTAATAGTTTTCTAACTTTATTGTTGTTGTTGTTGTTGTTCACTAGTTTGTTGTCTTCAATATCGATGGCAATTGATTCATCTGGTGATGACTTTTCCTTATTATTAGTATTATTATTATTATTAGTATTTAATTTTTTATTATCAACTAATATAGACTTTCGTTTAGATTTATTTGATAAACAATTGATTATTAATATAACTAAACTAAATATTGTACTAATAATTATCACAATTATTATTAATGTCATAATTAATTTTGAATTTAATAATTATTAATATAAAAATAAATACACAAACTATTTATTTATATATATAAAAAACACTAATTTATTGTAATATAATATTTATTTTAAAAATGATATTATATCACCAAAAAAAATCATATTATTAATAATAGGTGTATAATAATAATAATAATACTGTATATATCATAAAACATATTATAATAAATTTATTATAAATAGTTTTGTAGTGATTAATAGTAATACTAGTAAATTATTAGTAATAATATTAATTATTATTATTATTTAATAAAATACACTATAATTGATTAGTAATATATATATATGAAAAAAAATACATTTTTTTAAAACTAAATAACTGATTACGTATATACAGTACTGTATAGCACTTGTTTGTTGAAAAAAAAATTAATTAATTAATACATAAAAATAAATTAAATATAATACTTGTCTATACTTAGCAAACAAAAAACAATGTCTTAAATAACAATCAGAGCGCTT
Organism: Oppia nitens; assembly: GCF_028296485.1. Taxonomy (NCBI): domain Eukaryota; kingdom Metazoa; phylum Arthropoda; class Arachnida; order Sarcoptiformes; family Oppiidae; genus Oppia; species Oppia nitens. The sequence continues at coordinate 577,142 of NW_026533222.1, read as the reverse complement.
ACACACAATAAAATAAAATTGTTTTATATTATTATTATTATTATTATTATTTTTAAATTACTATTTGATTGGTATAATTAAATTGCATATACAAATAGTTGTAATAATAATAATAATACATAATATCATATTACTGTATAAACCAGTGTATATTAAACACACACATGTATTATAAATACAATTATTTTTTTTTAACTAAAATAATAATTCAATAGTTTTTTTTTGCTTGTAAAATATTATTATTATTATTTTTAAAAATATTATGACAACTTTAAATTAATTAAATACTGTCTATTTTGCTGTTATTATTATTATTATATTTTATTAATAAAATAACACTATTATTAATATTATAAATATTTGTCATATACAGTAATTTTTTTATATATGTTTTGTTTAAAATATGCACTGTAATGATTAACTAACAAAATTATTATTATTATTATTATTATTATTATAACCGATAATAATAATTATAATAAGTTAACAACTAATAATAATAACACAATAATAATTACGATATTTTAATAATAATAACTAGTGTTTAAAATATTGTATAATTTATATATACATATACAGTATACTGTATTAAATCTATTTCACAGTTTATATATATAATTAATAATTATTTATAAATTACATTAAAATAATAATCATTGAGTATAACAACTGTATATATTATAAGTTAAAAAAAATAAATACTATAAAAAATAATCTCTGATTAGATTTTGATGTCATGACTATTGTAATACTCAATGATAAATATAATGATAAAAATATGTTATTTAGTTATAACATTAACAAATACCAGTATATAATCAATTAAATTATAACAATATATAATTACTAGATATAAAATAAATATTATATTATTTTTACAAAAAAAAATTAATACATATTATACATATAAAATTATTTTAAATTAGTTAAATATATTTTTTAAATAATATAACTAATTTATTTAGCTAACAAAATTATTAATAATAATTTACTAAATTTATAAAAGTTATTTATAAAGTATAGTAACATATAAATTTATATTGGTAATTTTTATATAAATATATAAATATATATATATATATATATAGATACTGGATCGTAGTTTTTAAAAATACTATAATTAAATTTAATTGTAAATGTTTAATAATAAAGTTAAAAATTAAAAGTTATATTATTCAATAAATGATATATGTAAATTTATATATTTATAAAATACTATATACAGTATATATAATGCTATTATTAAAATTTAATAATCTAATAAATAAAAAAAATAAATTTTAAAAATTTTATTTGAATACTAAATTAAAATCTAGTTAACTAACCATTTTGAATTTTAAAAATATAATTAATTATTTAATTAGTTTTATATAAAAATTAAAAAAAAATCAATCCATATTTATTAAAAATATATATATAAAAAATATAATAACTAATAAACATCTGTTACAAAAAAAACAAATTAAAACTTCATTTAAAATTGTCTTTCATTTTAATACATAGTGTATATATATATATTATTATTATAGATTTATTATAACAATTAAATTTCAATAATTTTCAATATAATAGCATATAATAATAATAATAATAATAATACTAATAATGAAATCTACATTATTATCGATAAAGTTTATCACAGTTTTGATTGTTATACTAGTCGTTAGTATAGGTAAATAAAATTTATTTTTTTAAAAAAATACTAATTATAATAACTATTATATTTAAAATATACTCTATAATTGAATACTATATGTAACCTTTGACCCTTGACCCCCCTAATTGATGATCAGATAATGTCCAAAATCAGTCAATGGATGCAATCGGGTTGTTGGCCTCGTGCGGTAACCAATGCTGGAAACAGGACCCGCACACCAATAAGTCACCCGAAACTATCAATCCGGGACCCGAACCCGGATTGGATACGGTTGTTGTCCGTTGTATGCAACAGTGTTTTGCGGAGAAAACCAAAAAACCGAATAAAGACGAGAAGTTGCCGCCGATACAGATCCTGAAGATTAAGGTATCGGCATATTGTGGACATATATGCTATACAAATAATAAATTGGCGAAACGGGCACTGGATTATTGTTATGCCGGTTGTCTGGGAACTATACTACAGTCGGCAAAAGTTACGGCCCAACAACAAAATAACAACAACAACAACAACCGTACAATTGGATAATCATTTAAATTTATTTTTTAATAATAATAATAATAATAATAATAAAAACTACAAATTATTTAATTTAGAATATTTTTTTTGTCAATTTTTAAAACATATATTTATTTTTTAAAAATTGATTTAAATAAAAATACTTTATAAAAAAAACTTTTAAATAAACTTTTTTTTTATTGTAAATTTATTAAACCATTGTTTTTTTGATTATTATTATTATTAAGTTATTTTAGTATTAAGAATAATTACCAACAAAAATAAAAACTAAACAAAAATTATTTAATGTAAAATATTTTGGATACAAAAAAAAATTAATTAAAAAAATATTGATAACATTAATAACATAATAAAAATTTGTTTAGATAGTTTTAAAAATAACCGCAAGTCATCAAAAAAAAAAATTAAATTTTAGTATTATTATCATATGATTTCATTATTATAATTTTACAAATATTGCCGCGAAATTTGGCCAAAAAATATGCCTCATTTTTTGGCATCAACTTCATCGGTAAAATCTTCGGATATTTTGGCCAAATCTGAGGTTAAAAAATATGCCTTAAAAATATAAATAAATCTATTAATTTTTATAATTATAATATATTAATTGTTGATTTTTTAGTGACAATTATTTTATAATATTTGATATTTTTTATGGCAATTATTTAATACAAAAAAAAAACCAAAAGTATTAAATATTTAAAAAAAAATTGTATTAATTGTATTCATAAATTTAAACCAATTGTTCAAAAAACTATTTCCACGTCGACTACGGCTACGAATGGCCCTTATTTGGCCTCAACTTCATCGGTAAAATCCGATATTTTGGCCAAATCTGGTGTCCCATAAAATACATAAAAAATAAATAAATAAAAAATAAATGAAAAATAATATACAGTATATATTAATATATATACAATTATATATAAAATAATTAATTAAAAAATTATATATTATATTTCATTTGACTCGCGAATCGATTGCCGATAGTTCTGTATGTCTCTCAGTATTGCCGTATCGTTTAAATGCAAAAGTATTTCATAGCACCTGAACTCGGGTTCATTTGGACAGTAGATATCGCGCAACGACAGGTCATAGTAGGAGTCTTTCAGCGATTAATTTCATAAAAGATGTTATAAAAAAATGATTAATAATAATTAGCAAAAATTAGACGGTATAATTAAAAAAAAATTATATAAAATTATTGATTATATATATATATATTGGTTTGTTAATAATATTTAAAAATAAAATAACATTAATTATTATTATTAATTAATTGACATTTTTTGCTTGATGTCGAACTTGCTGAGCCTGGTAATAATTAAAAATAATTAATAAATAAATAAAAAATAAATAAATAATAAATAATTAAAAAATAAATAAATAATAAATAAATATTAAAATTAAAATAACTAACTCCTTGATGATAATGATGATTTCGAAAGCAAACAAACCAAAAGTGGTAAAAAATGCGAATTTTTTGCCGTATGAAAATGTTATTTTTCATTTTTTTTTTGAATTCCATATGGGAAATAAAACATAATTTTAAGGTAGATCCATCGTTGTCGATGGTTATACCGACAAAATCCTACCCCAGAAACGTGATGTTCTGTATGATCGACAGTGTGTTGTAATGGTGTCTTTGGGTGATCGATTGCAGACAATACAATTTGTGGAGAGGGAGCGCCCTAGTGTCCCGCCCAAGGTCACCTCAAAGGTCAAGATCACCGTCTCCATCAAATCGGCGCGAGACTTCACCAAAAGGTGATTATACGGTCCCTTATTTTAAAAACAATTACTGACCAAGATAAAAAACTATAAACTAAAAAAAATTATAATAAACAAATTTAATAACTAATTTTTTAATTTATTATTTTTTAAAAAAAGCGTCATCAAGTTTGGTGAGCATGGATGGCAAGACATCACTATAAATATTATAATTATATAATTTTATTTTTCATTGACAACAATATTTTTGACATGTCTTTTAAGAAATAAATTATCTTAAATAACAAACAATTTGTGTGTCATTGTTTATGGTTGAGGTGTCTTTAGGTGATCGATACCAAACAATACAATTTCTGGAGACGGGCGCGGATCGTGTCCCGTCCAAGGTCACCACAAAAATCACCGTCAAGGTCACCGTCGCCATCAAATCGGCTCGAATCGACCAGTCAGTGTTCACTAAAAGGGATATACAATATATATATATCAGGCGTTTTCAGATGATTATACTGTCCCTTATTTTTAATACATAATTACTCATCAAGATATAATTATAATTAACAAATTTTTTAATTTATTATTTTTTTAAAAAAAAGCGTCATCAAGTTTGGTTCGTATGGATGGCAACACTTCAACATCACTATAATTATTATAATTATATAATTTTGTTTTTCGCTCATCAATAGATTAGTTAATCGCATATCTTATTTATAAATCTCTTATAAATAAAAAATAATTAAAAAATAAATAAATAAATAAAAAATAAATAAATAAAACATAAATAAAAAATAAATAAATAAAACAAATAAAACATAAATAAATAAAAAAAATTTATAAATAAAAAATTAATAAATAAATAAATAAAATATATTAATAAAAATTTTGACTAGACTTATTATATAATAGACATTATTATAATTAAGAGATATATATTTATGCAATACTTTAATTTTTATTTTTTAAAATATTGAGAAATTAAGTTGGGAATATTTTTATTAATTAATTTATTAGAGAATTTATTGGGATTTAACTAAAATTTGGAAAAAATTGTCGTTTAAAAATGCAATAAAAATGGTACCCCTATATCATATATCCCGCCCCCTCCCCTTTAAATCGAAAAACTTTAGTAGCCCTGATCATAACATGTTTTAAATAGCTTATATTACCTAATAGTAAAATCAAAATATTTATTGTTAAAGACACATAAAATGGAATTGCATAATTAAATGCTGGTGATCCCTCCTCAGTGATAGTGGTGTTAGTAGTTGTAGTAATGTTGCTATCAATGGTGTTGTCGGTCACATTACCGTAAGCGAAACCAAATACTATATATATATGATAATGTGTTGTAGTGGTGTCTTTGGGCGATCGATCGCAAACAATACAATTTGTGGAGAGAGAGCGACCAGTCTCCCACCCAATGCCACCTCAAAGGTCAAGGTCAAGGTCACCATCAAAACGGCGCGAGTCTTCACCAAAAGGAACATAATTACTGACCAAGATAAAAAACAAAAAAATTTACACAATATTAATAACTAATTTTTAAATTTATTAATTTTTTAAAAAGCGTCATCAAGTTTGGTTTGCATGGATGGCAACACTTCAACATCACTATAATTAATATAATTATATAATTTTGTTTTTCGCTCATCAATAGATTAGTTAATCGCATATCTTATTTATAAATCTCTTATAAATAAAAAATAAATACATAAAAAATAAATAAATAATTTTTTTTAAAAGAAATAAATTATCTAAAATAATAAACAGTTTGATAAAAAAAAACTTTCGTCTACTTTAATTAAATCTAAATTTAAGGACATTTTTCAAAATCTATTGTATAACTGTTGTCTTCAATTGTTTCAATTCATGTCTATAGGCGTAACCATAAACAAGTGAATGCCAAGTGGCCATATTGTATGTTACCCGGGTATTAATATTATTGGTTACCCGTAAATATGTTTCAATCGAGTTAACTGTACCATTGAATACCGATTTGATATACTGTACCCCAATATCCGACGGTACCGAATCAAAACCGCACGAACCAATTATACGAAACAGTTGGCCAGTTTGGCCGGTTTGTCGTAATTCAGTTGAATTGTTTCCAAAAATTGCGGTTCACCGCTAACATCGATGTGATGACAGTTACCAGCAGTAATACAAGCTGTGACTACCTGTTCACCTAATAATCAAGTAATACTAAGTAAAATCACAATATTAATGGTCAACAATAGGTAAAAGGGAATGGCATAACTAAATGCTGATTAGTGGTTATGATTAAGAAATGATTAGTTCGCCAAACGATGACAACGGCGCTAAAATAGTCGCGAATCTTCGTGTCGATACCGGTTGAATCGTTTGTTTCGGGATTATTGGGTAACCAGAAACTTCGGTTCAATGCCGGCCATTGTCGCCAAAAAAAAATGGCGCGCTTTTTAGGGCTTACGGACCGGTACTTTAGGTTTATTTGGTTTCTCTGGAGGAAAAAAACATTGGGATAAACATTGTATTGTTTTTTTAGTATCTTATATACGAAACAAATCAAATTTTTTTCAATTAATTAAATCCAAATTTTGGCAGATTTTTCCTTTTTTTTGGATTCGTCGGGAAGTGATGACAATGTTAATCAAATTCTCGGCTAACTGTTCGGCAGATTTTGATTGAGACTCTGATTGATTGTCCATTGAGTTCATCTAATTGTTGTTCGCTATCTTCACAATGCGCTGACATTCTTCTTCTTCTTCTTCCTCGTTGTCTTCTTCATCATCGCTACGAATAAACGGTATTTCAAGCAAAACTGGTTGTTCACAGTCTTCTTGATTGACTGATTGGACGCAGAGATACCGGTGCGTACAGCGATATATTAGACCACAAATAGATACCCAAATCATAACGTATGAGCAGTGGCTAAGAACTCGCCAGTCGGTGATAGCGATAGCGATATACACGGAGTTGACACCCGAAATGCGTCCACTAACAGACCGGACGGTAGATCCCAAACACGTACTATTGAGTCCATACACTGGACGTTATTAGCCAACGGCTTTCCCGATTGAAAGTCATGTCCGTAATGCGATTCCCATGCGGACCTAATATACGTATTATTCGTCGTGTTTCGCAATCAACTACATTGACATAAAAGTTGTCCAAAGAAACCGCTAATAATGAACTGAAATATACGATTAATTAATTGTCAATCAATAAATATTTAGCAATAAATTTTTCTACCTTTCCTTATGAAACACCAGTTGATTTACGGGTGCATCTAATGTCAAGTTTGCTAATAACTCTTTACCGTTAAATCGCCAAAACTTGAGCAACGAATCGTTGCCACCACTTATGACCAATTGATTCAGTCCATCGCTGGCTATACCTCTAACAGCCGCGTTATGCGCTAAATATAAATATAAGTTTTAATTAAACAAAAAAATATAACAAATAAGTAATAATATACCTTTATTTCCATACGCGGCCCTATGAATACCCGATTGGATATTATATCGGTCGATATGTCCCGTATTGTAGCCGATTATCACAAAATTACCGCAACAACTCAGACATACACACTATTGATTTAAAAAATTATCATTAATTATTGATATATATATATATATATATATATTAACCAACATTTAATAAAAAATATCACATACCAGTGCCACAACATTATGTTTGTTAACAAAACGATTGTGCATTAGTTTATGTCTACCCATTTTGGACTCGTTGAATGACCAGATGGTGGCTATGTTTTGTCGCCGATGAACAGCTGCATTGACATCCCATTCCTTTTCGCGGGTGGTTTCTGTATATATGTATATAATGTATAAGAAAATCAATTATCGGTTTAAAATATGATTTAAAAATCTAATCACAAATAATAATAATAATAACCGGCCGTAAAGTCCGTAAATCGGTTTCATTGCGATAGACATCTGATAGCGATTGTCTCCACTTTATCGGACAACTATCCGGTTATGTGAGGCAACTCCTAGACTACGATTGAGTCGTTCGGCGAAAATATTCGGAAAATATGTCCGTAAAGTCAAAGTCGAGACCAGCGCTCAAAACATACTGTCCTATTATATAGCCGTGAAACCTGATTTTTGTCTGACTTTTCTTCGGTGACTTCTTCGGCGCGCTGATAGAGAACACGTCCCGTACTGTCCGACTGATCGAAACACCAAACTTTTTACGCGAATTATCCGCTGAATTGGTAACCATTAGGGCTTTATGATTAGACTTTGTGTCGTTGATTAAAGTTTCGGCCAATTTGTTGACCACAAATTTACCAGTAAATCCTAATAGCGGCCAACACTATCACATCAATTGTTTTCTAAGCGCTCATCAATAGATTAATTAATCGCATCTTTTATAAATAAAAAACAAATAATAATAAAAACGAAAAACAATTTACACATTAGTTTACATATATATATCTAAATTGACTAAAAATTTTGTTAAAAACAATTTTTTTTAGTAAAAATAATCTTTAATTGTATCAATACTGTAGATTATATATCAAAATTACTTACAGTTTTATAATGTATTGTAGATTAACTGGTATTTAAATTAACATTAAATTAAAACTTTTTTTTTTAAGTATATTAAATATTTTATATCTACTAATATCTATTTATTTTATTATATAATAAGTTTTTAAGTGTTATTTAAAAAAAAACAATAATCAAAACAAAAGTTTTGCAAAATAATTTAAATGATATAAAAAATAATATTTATTATAAAATATATATATATTTTTATTATCATAATATCATATATAGAACAGTAATATTAATACATTATTTTTTTATTTTAACAAAAATGTAAAATTAAGCAATAAATTACAAAAATATATAGATAACAGATAATAATTTATATCAAAGAAAAATATTTGTTTCAAAAAACAAATAATTTTAAAAAAATTATAAAACTTATGTCACAATACATATAAGACATCCATTAATATTAAATTCAAATATATTCATAATATCGTTATACTAAATATTATCTTAATTATAATAAATGATAGAAAACTTTTACACAACAAATTTTTTTGGGATTTTGTTTTATGTTTTTCAAAATTTTAAAAATGATAATAAAAATTATAAATACATATATAATAATCCATAATTATTTTTTTTTAAAAAGACAACATACTTGAAATAATTTTTAACATTAAACAGATTATAAATTATATTATATACTATATATAAATATAATGTATTAGTATTGCTATCTTAATATATTTAAAATAAAATATTTTATTTTAGTACTTAATATTACAAATAAAATTAGAAATAATAGAAACAATTAATTGTAAAATAAATTCAATAATAATTAATTGATATTTTATTAACTATAGTAAAATCAATATAATGGATATAATTATTAATTGATAAATATGTAGATTAAAAAGTAATTTAATTTTATTATTATTATCTTAAATAATATATTTTTCAATCAAAAAATAGTTTACGTAAAACAATAAAATTTTATTTTTATTTTAAAGATTTAAATAATTTTTTAAACATATTATTATTATTATTATAGATATAATTAGCATATAATACAATCATAATGTAATAATAATATACTAATAATATAAATATAAAAACTTACCGTAAAAAATAATTAATAAATAAAATCATTTTTAAAATGATTAAAAACAAAAATTAATTATTAATCACTAATAAAAAACACTTTTTTTAATATTATTATTTATTTATTTACAAACAAAATTTTTAGTTGAGCAAAAAATTTAATTTATTAGTAACATTTACATTAATAATAATATTAATATTACTGTATTTTTTAATTAATTAATTAATTAATTAATAATAATAACAATATTTACAATACGTCTAAAATATTATTATATTACACAATATAAACATTTTGTTGTTGTTTTATTTATAAATATATTATTAAATTGACAAATTGGTTTTAATATTATTAGTTTTTAAATATTAAATTTAATATATTGGAAAAATTACTAATTAATATCTAAAAATGTTTCAAAAAAAACAATTTATATAAAAATTTTAATTTTGAATAAGATATTGTTTTAATTTTTAATTATTAATAATTTTAGTTTAAAAAAAATCTATAATTTTTTGTTTGTTTGTTTGTATATAAGATTTTAGTAGCAAAAAAAATTTAGAAAAAATAAATAACTAAATATTGTATATAAACTTAATAAACATAATATTATATAACAGTATAACACCGGTATTATAGTTGGTTTTATATAAAATATAGTAAAATATAATAATAATAATAATAATAAATAACTCATAAAAATTAATAATAAAATTTGTCAAGTTTTTTGAATAGATTAAAATATTTGTGTAAAATTTTTGTATATATATATTATATATAATATCATATGACTCATAAATTTTCTAATTAATTGTTTTATATATTATTATATATATATATTTAATATATACTGTATATTATTAAAGTTAACAAAAATATTATAATAACAATATCAAAAATATCACACTATATATAATATAATATATAATATAATATAGCCCATATTAAGTGCCCAATTTTTATTTAAAAAATTTAATAAATAGTAGTATTAATAATATTCATAATAATAATAACAAAATATATATAGATTTTTATATAATATTCATTACCAAAAAAAAAATTTTTTAATTTCAAAATATATAATCGTTAACCAAACAAATTATGTGATTAAAAATTATTACAATTTTGTTTTTTGATGTTAAATATTCGTTATTGTTTTAAATATCGATTTTTTTTGTTTATAAACTCTCACCCACTCACTCATCCATTTACACACTTACTCACTAATAATGATTTTTTGTTTGTTTGTTGGTATTATATATGTATGATATGTATTTGATTTCATACAGGAGTCGATAGCGCACGGAATGGGGGCTTACGTGTTGTGGTGTCCTATAAAATAAAATATAGAATTTAGGTATTAATATAATATACAGAATATTTTATATATATATATATATAGAATAAGATAAATATTCTGTGATTACATATAAAATAGTATATTGTTATATAACAAGAATATTCTATTGGTTACAACAATATATATATATAAATTATACATTCAATCACTTTTCTAATTTATACATACAGTATACATATATTATATATAGTATTACTTAAAATACATGAAAAATATATTACTTAACAATAAATAGTAAGTATTCACACACTTTACATACACTCACACACACACACACACACACACACACACACACACATACATACACACTTACACACACACACACACTTACACATACATACATACACACATACATACACACACTCATACACATACACATACACACACATACATACACACACATACATACACACACATACACACACATACACACACACACACACACATACACATACACCACATACACATACATACACACACACACACACACACACACACACACACACACATACACACACATACACACACATACACACACATACACACACATACACACACATACACACACATACACACACATACACACACATACACATACACCACATACACATACACATACACATACACATACACATACACATACACATACACATACACATACACATACACATACACACACACACACACACACTAAGTATTCAATTGATGACTTACATTACGAGTGTTTGTTAGGCTATAATTTATCACAGGTTCTAAAGTTTCACATGTAGTTTGCGGTAAAGTGTTGTAACTATAATCCATACATTGCTTCTCCATATTCTGTATGTTAGACACACATATATATATAGATGAAAATAAATATAACAAATATATAATAATAATAATATATAACACATAATAATAATAATAGAGATGAAAGTATAAATGCAATCGATATAAATCATTAAAAAAGTAAAAAAAAGTAAAAAAAAATGAAAGTAATAAATAGTATATGAATTATTATTTTTTTTGAATCAATTTTCTCAATAAATTTTTATTTTGTACAATCATCTCATATATATGGATATAATTTATATTTTTTTTATATAACTATTGATATCATTAGTTTATACTTACATCTAGTTGTCTAATATTATCGATAATATTATTGCAATTGAATTTCTGATGTATGGATCTATTAATACTATTGGTTTGAAATGTTTGATTTGTTTTACAATTACTAATAATATTATTATCATAACTATTATTAATTAAATTAATTCCGGGTATTGAACCGTTAGTTGTATAGCCTAGACAGTCGACTAATGTAGCCGAGCCACCAACACCACCGGTAGTATTTGAGGACAGTTCGGTCCAATCCATGGCCAAACATTGAAGCACTTGTGAACTGTGGCCCAACTCTAGATAATATTTAATAAAAAAAATTTTAAAAATAAAAAAATAGTGATTTATTTAATAACATATATATATATATATATATAGATATATAAACAATTGATTATATATTAAATAGATATATAGAAAATAAAATAACTATTAAAAAATAATAATTATTATATAGATAATATAGATAAATAAAATAAAAATTTAACAAAAAAATTTAGTAATTTATTAAATAACATATATATATAAACAATTGATTGTATCAATAGATATATAGAAAATAAAATATCTATTAAAAAATAATAATTATTATATAGATAAATAAAAATTTTTCAAACAAAAAATTAGTGATTTATTAAATAACATATAGATATATAGAAACAATTTATTATATCAATAGATATATTGAAAATAAAATAACAATAAAAAATAATTTTTACTATTATTACTATAAATTCAAACAATATTTTTTGGCACTTTATATGATAAGTAAATTATTTTTTTAAACTAATTAAATCTATATTTATAATAATAATAAAATTTTATATATAGTATTGCAGATAATAAAGATAAATAAATTTGTTTTTTCAAACAAAAAAATAATAATCATTTATTAAATAACTTATATATATAAACAATTGATTATATATATTAAATAGATATATACAAAATAAAATAACTATAAAAAATAATAATAATTATTATTATTACTTTAAATTCAAACAATATTGTTTGACATTGTATATGATAAATAAATTGTTTTTTAAAAAAACAAGTTAAATCTATATTTATAATAATTATAATAATAATAATATATTTTTGTTAAATAGTATGCAATTTCTATACAACAACAAAAAAAACAGTTAAACTATCAATAAAATTGTAATAAACATATTTATAATACATTATTATTATTATTACACATATTTACTAATATGAATATTTAGAAAAAAAAATATATTTATAAATTATTTATTTGTCAAAATTTTTTGAATAATTTATTTTACTTTATTTATTATTATTAAAGCCATAATAATATTTCTATAAATCTATTACTACTATTTAGTAAATGAAATTTAGGGGTTAACAAAAAAAAACTTTATGTATATATACAGTATATAATATATATATAATGCAGTAATATAGTGTATATATATATATATATATATATATATATACAGTATATTAATATATTAGACAATTGCTTAAATAAAAGCACAAAATTAATGAAGCATTTTGCGTGTATGTGTTAACTATAAATACAAAATAAAACATATATATATATATAATTTATTTATATACATATATAAAACTTATATACAATTTATTATTAAATGTTTTTTTTCATACAAAATAATATATAAAATGTGTGTAACAAACAAAATGAATCCGTGTGTCGCCTCCAATATAACTCCTATATATATGACTCAATTGAAGTGTCAGTTTTAAAAACATTAATCATTTTGAATAATAGTAAAGAGAGAGAGAGAGAAAAAAAAATACTATTACTTTATTAATACTTATTTTGGTTTTTTTTAAGTGTAAATTAACTTTATTTTTTTTGAATATGCATTTAGAGTCTAAATAATTTTTTTAAGGCTATAGTTTTTTTTATAGATTATTTATAATCCTATCCAACACACAAAAATATACAGTATATATATATAATATTATAATATATATTAATATATTGTTTAAATAAATTAATAGTAGTATTATAAATAAACTTAATAATATATACTGATAAAAAAAATTAAGCTTAATTAAGTTATATACAGTATATATATATATATATATATATATATACATGTATATTGTATATTAAGTTTTATACATAAAAAATAAATTCATATATATATATATATACATCACTGCTGTTAAAAAAAATTAACTAATAATAATTATAATAATAATAATATGAAAATAAAATAATAATAAAAATACAAAAAAAATACTTATGTTAAAAAACAATTTTTTTTATAAATAAAAAATAAAATATTAATACTAATAATACTAGTAATTAAGTAAATAAATAAATTACCGGTAAATTCAATGGCCGGCTGTAAAATATCAGGACTTTTTGTATCGCAATAATCATTAAACAACGACTTGTCGTCGATCATAGTATTAGTTCCCGTATTAGTATTTTTATTGTTATTATTATTATTGCTGTTAACCTTTGACCTGAAATCTGTATCTGTAAATTTTGGCGAACAGTTACTATCACTACCACTGTTTTTATGTCGTTCCCGATTTCGGTGTCGGCGATGTCGGCGACGATTGATCTTACAAATCAATACCAATATAAAGGCCACCAAAATTGTTGCCAATACCAGTACAACGGTTGCACCCAATAAGGGATTCAAATCCATATAAAATGGTTGCCATTCCTCCTGTTGTTTGGCTATCAATAAAAATAACAAATCAAAGATATAGAAAAAAATGATAATATTTTTTTTGTATCAATAATAGTCAGTAAAACTACTAATAATAGTCAGTCAGTCATACAGTATGTCTATTGGCAATAAAGAAATGTCTCATTTGGGACATTGTTTTGTGGATAATATTATCGGAAAAAATATATAACTTTTTTTTGTTTTTAGTCCCCAAAATAAAACAAACATTTATATATATATATAAATAGTTAATACCAGTGTTGGCAAACAAAAAATTGTTTGTATAATACAAACCGTATTATACTTAGTATAATACATAATGTATAATACATGGCCAATTTGGCTTATAAACAATGTATACCATGTAATTATAGGAAATATAAATTTAAATATTATTTTTAATAATAATTTCTAATTTAATTATTTCATTATTATTATTATTATTATTATTTAGAAACAAATATAATAATAATAATGCATTTTTTAAAAAAGCAATTATATTTTTTACTAAATATTTCTCAATTAATTTTGTTGTTGTTATTATTAACATAATATAGATATTAAAATTTTATTATTATAAAAAATTGTATATAATACATACTTAATGTATTACTATACATACTAAATGTATTACTATACATACTATACAATTACTCAAAAAATTCAACAACAAATATATATATATATATAAAACATTGTATTTTTTCCAACCCTGGTTATTTCAAAAAAATTACATACCATCACTTGATAACGATGATAAACTAGTCAATGTATTACTAGTTATTGTCTGATCAGTACTCTTGCCCCTAGAGTTTACCGAATATATGTTCATAAAAAATATATGTCCCGATCGTAGGCCTTCCACCAGGAATATGGGTTTCAATTTATTTGACAATTTTTTCACTAATCTCTTGAGCTCCGAGTCGTCATATATATCCAAATGATAGGTCTGATTCAGACCTCCATCATAGCCGGCCAGACATTCAACAAGAAATGATGCCTCAGTTATATTACTAACTCTACAGTCGATTACCGATTCCGGTGGACCTAAATATACAATATATTGATATATAAATGTATATAAAATAAAACAAATAATATAAACATAGAAAGAGAAAGAGAGAGAGAGAGAAAGAGAGAGAGAAAGAGAGAGAGAAAGAGAGAGAATTATTGATTAAACATTTGTCTATAATGTCATGTTATTTAACAATATTGTCGCTTAAATATATACAAAAAAAATATAAGACATTTATTTCTATATATATATATAATAACTATCCTAAACAAGACAAACACAAACATAAAAAAATAAATAAACATAATATCCATAAATATAAATATATATTCCCTAAGAATATTCTGCTATACTCTCTCTCTCTCTCTCTCTCTCTCTCTCTCTCTCTCTMTCTCTCTCTCTCTCTCTCTCTCTCTCTCTCTCTCTCTCTCTCTCTATTATTCTCTATTACTGCACTATAAGTGCTTAAAATAACAAACAAAATGTGTCCAAACAACCAAAAAAAAAAACAAAAAATACTTTATATTTATATCAAACAAACAAATAACAAACAAAAATAAATATATATATATCTAATGTCACAAACCGGCGGCTATTATATTGAAATGACAGGCCTGTCGTTGTCGGCCGACTATATTCTTGGCCGTACACTCAATGATACCATAGCTATCTCTATTGTTAACCGTATAGAGTAGACGACTGGTTAGATGTTGATCCGAGTGCTTCTGCATATGATTGTCATCGTTGTTGTTGTTATGGTTGTTGTTGTCAATTGCCAGTCGGTTGACTGTCCAGTCAAATGTGACAGAAGCAGGTGATGCCTCAACCATACAAACCAATTCAATTGTGTCGCCAATAGCGGCACCGATACTATTATTCCAGCGATTTTGCTTACAAATCGGTGCAACTGATGGATCCAATAATAATAATAATAATAATGACAATCAATTTTTAATATCACAATACAGACAATACTGATAATACAATATACAATATTGTATAATAAAAATAAAAATTCAATTTCCATTCAAAACAAATATAATTTATATATATATATATTGATTATATACGGTATATATCAGACAATTTATTTATCTATTTGGAGAGTTGCCTATTATACTGTATATATGTGTGGGTATAATATAAAACTATAATAATAATATTATTATTATTATAAATATCAATATATTATATATTATATAAATACAGTATATATACATATCATTAGATGGATATATACCGTAATGTATGCCATCATCAACAGCAACAACAACAACAATAACTAATATCTAAATTATTAATATATATATATCAATAAATATAAATAAATTTTGCTATAGATTCTTGATTTAAAGATATTGATAAAAATAAAATATATAAATTATATATCAATATATATTACTACAGTATACTGTATATGCATTTTTTGGGATCTAATAGTAATATACAGTAATATTATTATTATATTTCTGATATATACACATATATAAATCATCAGCATATGATGTATCATATATTTGTTTTGCACTGGTAGTAGTAGTCTGGTTTGGATGATAATGAGAACAACACACATACACACACACACATACACACATACACACATACACACATACACACATACACACATACACACATACACACATACACACATACACACATACACACATACACACATACACACATACACACATACACACATACACACATACACACATACACACATACACACATACACACATACACACATACACACATACACACATACACACATACACACATACACACATACACACATACACACATACACACAAACACACATACACACATACACACATACACACATACACACATACACACATACACACATACACACATACACACATACACACATACACACAAACACACATACACACATACACACATACACACATACACACATACACACATACACACATACACACATACACACATACACACATACACACATACACACATACACACATACACACATACACACATACACACATACACACATACACACATACACACATACACACATACACACATAAACACATACACACATACACACATACACACATACACACATACACACATACACACATACACACATACACACATACACACATACACACATACACACATACACACATACACACATACACACATACACACATACACACATACACACATACACACATACACACATACACACATACACACATACACACATACACACATACACACATACACACATACACACATACACACATACACACATACACACATACACACATACACACAAACACACATACACACAAACACACATACACACATACACACATACACACATACACACATACACACATACACACATACACACATACACACATACACACATACACACATACACACATACACACATACACACATACACACATACACACATACATACACACATACACACATACACACATACACACATACACACATACACACATACACACATACACACATACACACATACACACATACACACATACACACATACACACATACACACATACACACATACACACATACACACATACACACATACACACATACACACATACACACATACACACATACACACATACACACATACACACATACACACATACACACATACACACATACACACATACACACATACACACATACACACATACATACACACATACACACATACACACATACACACATACACACATACACACATACACACATACACACATACACACATACACACATACACACATACACACATACACACATACACACATACACACATACACACATACACACATACACACATACACACATACACACATACACACATACACACATACACACATACACACATACACACATACACACACACACACACATACATACATACATAAACATATGGACTTACAGTGTATACGAAGCCGTATATCATTGCTATCCGACTTTCCCTCTAAATTAGAGGCCGAACACTGATAAAGGCCTTCATCTTCGCGACTGACACTCCGTATCTCAAGACTGGCATTTCTTATGTATAAATCTAATGGACATAAAAGTATAGTATAATAATAATAATCATAACAATCATAACAAATAAATATATATTATTATTATTATTAATAATATATGTTATTATTATTATTATTATTATTATTAATCTCAGAGTTTTTCCATATTATATATATACAGTATATGTGTGTTTCTGTATAATAAAATATTAATACATGTAATACAGTAGTAATAATAATAATAATAATAATAGTAAAGAATTTTGTGTTTCATTATATAATTAGTTTGTAAATTATTATTATTGTTTTTATTTAAAGAAAAAATCATAAATATATATATATATATAAATAAAAATTACTGTATTATTTATGTATTGTAGTTAAAATAAATAAACAAACAAATAATAATAAATTAAATTATAAATAATTTATTTTATGCTCAAAAAAAATTATTGTTATTATGTATAAATGGGATTTTTTTATTTATATTAAAATTATATTTTTTGTTGTTGTTATCTA
The DNA here is from genome assembly GCF_028296485.1 of Oppia nitens. NCBI lineage: Eukaryota > Metazoa > Arthropoda > Arachnida > Sarcoptiformes > Oppiidae > Oppia > Oppia nitens. The sequence continues at coordinate 557,890 of NW_026533222.1, read as the reverse complement.
AACTATAAATATATTTAACACTAAAATATTTTGTTGTTGTTTGGTCTGCATATGTTTAATATCAACAACAAAAAAAACTATATGATTAATATAAAATATTTTTGGTAATAATAAATTAAAAATAAAATAAATAAAAATGAATTAATAATAATTTTTAAAAAAAATATAATTATATGGAAACATACCGTATATATCAATCTATATATATAGTATATATATATATATTAATATGTTTTTAAAAAGATATACCCAGTATATATGAAAAATTAATTTATTAAATTATATGCAAATTATTAAACAAACAAATAGATCAATAAAAAAAATTAAATAATAAATTTAAATATATTTAAAATATATGAACTCATAATATCATAACAACAACAAAAAAACACTTTATTATTATTTTGTTAATAATTTCTATATTTTTCTATATGTGATTGCAATTGATAATAATTATATACAAATAATAATAATAATAATGAAAATAATGATAATAATGATAATAATAATAATTTGCTTGTCTATCAATTTTCCCCCCATCACTGTTATCATCATCATATTATATAACAATATATATAATATATAAATTATATTGTTGGTCATTATATATATATATATAATGTGTGTATAAATATCAATATACTGTATATATCGATCCGATATACTGTATATATATATATATATATATATATAGTATAATACAATACCTTTTTGTATGTCTTGTTTTAAAGGCGTTCCGTTGAATAGCCATTTGACCTCAACTACAGATGGATTGGCAGAAATGAGGCATTCCATCGATAGCTGACTTCCCTCGACTACCAGTCCGTTCGGTGAATTGGTTTTCATTGTTAAGTTTACTTTCGGTTGGACTGGTTTTCGCGATGACGGCCGGCCGACAACAACAAAAAATATATAATAGAAATATATATATATATATATATTTTTTTAAATATAAAACAAACAAAACTAACAGCAATTGACAGGAATTATATACCATATATTCTGTGTATAATCTATATATACTGTATATATATATATATATTATATGTTTTTTATATGTATATAATTATTCTCTATGTATTATTTTTCTGTATACACACAATATGTATTGTAGTATACAGTATACATACGGTATATACAATATATATAAATTATATGCTGACTGTGCATCTGTAATAGCACCGTTAGGTTTTTTTATATATACAGTATATACAAATATCGTATTGTATTGTATAGTAAAAACTAGTAGTTAGTAATAGTTATAGTAGTAATACATACAGAATATACTGAGCAGCCATTGGTCTTGTATGGAGCTGTTGGCTAACCGTAGGTTCTCTGCCCGACAGTTCAGATACGAGCCGTGATCTTCAGCACTGGGAGTAAACTCGAGAACACTGGTCGTCACGTTTCCCTCATCTGAAAACGTCTCTCTATTTATTTGTTTTTTTTGGTGATTAAAACAGACAGAGAGAGTGAGAGAGAGAGAGAAAGAGAGAGAGAGTGAGAGAGACAGACAATACCCATAATATTAGTACCAAATAAATAACAAAACGAGTGAAGAAAAAAATAATAAAAGCAAATGTTTGCCACAAATAGATAGATAGATAGATAGATAGATAGAGAGAGAGAGAGAGAGAGAGAGAGAGAATTATTATTATTATTATTATTATATAAGTTATATATAAAGAAAAACTAAAACTTTGATTATAATTATTATCGACACAATACTCTCTCTCTCTCTCTCTCTCTCTCTCTTTCTGTATACAAACAACTAGTGAACACAACAACACACAAAAAAAATGGTTAACCATATTATCTCTCATCTATCAAAACCTGTCGTCGAAGTTGTCTTTTAAAAGTAAATATAATTTATTATTTTATCACACTTTTAGCTCTCATTTATCTTATATCTCTTTACCCACTCATTAAAGTAATACACAGATAGACAACTAACACATACATAGACACACACACACACACACACACACACACACACACACACACACACACACACACACACACACACACACACACACACACACACATACATACATACACACATACATACACACATACATACACACATACATACACACATACATACACACATACATACACACATACATACACACATACATACACATATACAGTACATACACACACACACACATAAAGTTAGTGTCACACATGAATTACAGTTTGCTTGAAACCATAACTAAGTTATTTGAAATAATTTTTCTTTTATTTTACCGCTTATATACTGTACTATATATATACGGTATATAAACAATAAATAAATTATCTAATACTATATACTAATATTTATTTATTAGATGAGAAACTTTTTAGGTATATTATTTTTAGGCTGAAAATCAACCAAAACAAAACAAAACAAAACAAACCTAAACTTATACTTACAGTATTTTGTATTATTATTAAAAATTAATAATACAAATATTGATAATGATAAAAGTGTAAAATTGATTTTTTCTAAAAATATATATTTATCAATATATCATATCATATCCTATCCATACAATACACACATACTATTTATTAAAAAAATGATATAAAAAATTCAATATTATATCAACAATAAAATTAATTAATTTTTTTTAACAAAAAAGTATTAATATATATATATATTTTACAATCTATTTATTTATTTTCAATTTTTTATCGATATCTTTTTAAACCAATAAATAAAATAAAAACATTTAATAACAACTATTACTACTACTACTACTAATAATAATATTTGATACACGTATATGATATCAATCAAAATAATAATATATTTTTAAAAATGATTAATAGGTATTTTTTAATATCAATTTTTTCAGACAAAAATCATTATATAATACAAAAAATAATAATAAATAATTTGCAATTAATTAATGTTTTGCAAACATACAAAAAAGTGTATTAAATAATTAATTAATATTGAAAAAAAACAAATTAAATAACTAAAAGATATAAAAAACAAATTAAGGCTATTTTGAAAAATAATAATATTTATTACTGTATATAAAATATTATTAATTTTAACTTACAATTGATATCATAAGTTAAAAATTAAAATATTTTATAATTATATGCTATTTAATATCAATATAACATTAAATAAATAATATTTTTTTAATATTAATTTATAACTACTACTCCTAATAATAATATCTAAATTATTAATATAAATACTGTATATTTTACTTTCAATATACAAAATATTTAACATATATATCAAACAAATATATTATATATATATATATATATATATATACAGTCAATGACATAACTAACCGGGTTTTAGATAGCAATCTGTTATCCTTAAGCCAAGTGAGTTGGGCGGGAGGTCTCGAGCCATACGACCGACAAATTAACTCAAATTTCTTTCCTGAAGACAGCGGTCTTCTTATAGATATTATCTTCACGTCTGTCGGCTTAACTGTTATAACGGAAAAAATAAAATAAAATATTTATAAAAATAAATATTTATTTATATATATATAAAGTATATATATATTTTTTGTGGGGTTATTAGTGTTTGTATTGAAAAACGGTTTGTTGGTTATTATCAACATATATATATATATATCAATATATTGTATATAAAGTATAACACATGAATATTGTACATTAAAAATATTGATATATATATATACCGGTATATTTCAATATTAGTTATTTATTATATAAGTTATATAATTTATTATATACTATATATATATATATATATATATATATAAAGATATCATATTAAATGTCATTCATTAAGATATAACTACTAATACTACTACAACTATACTACTACTTGTATTTAATTATAAATGACATGTGTTTTTGACTGATAAATAAATAAATACATTAAATAAGTTGGGGTTTAATACTACAATATATATATTAGTAAAAAAAATTATATTTTTTATACCAGTATATAATAAATACATAAACTTTTTAATCAATAACTTTTAATACAATATATTTAACACACACACACACACACACACACACACACACACACATGCTATGACAAACACAATCAGTGTTAAAAATAAAACAAAATTTGTCGACAAATATCTATATATATATATATATATATATATATATATATACAAAAACAAAAAAAATCAATCAAACAAACAAAATTAAACTAAACAAGCATATCATGTTTGTTAAAACAAAAATGTTTGCAAACATTTATTTACTGTATATATATATATATATATATATATATATATATATAATTTACAGTATTATACAGATTCTCAATATAATAGTTAGTATATATTAAAGGCAGCATAAACTTAAAACACTTAGTTTGCTATTTAATTGTTAACTATATGTATATACAGTATATATAACTAATAGTTACAATAATTACCCTAGGTTAAAACTGTACATTGAATATATATTTAACAAAAATTACCAATATAAAAAATACTAGATAATAATGTAATTTTTCAACAACAAAAAAATAATTGTATGGTTTTTACCAAAATATTATAATTGAAATTACTTATTGAAATCAATGTTTAATATTCTATATATATATATATATATATATATATATTCTGTATATACTATTGTTTTCACTAATAAAAAATATATATAAAAACTAATACAAATCTATGAACAAAACATTCAACAACAACAACAACAATAACAACAACAATAAAAATTGTTGACCAATAAAAAACAATACACGATTTTAAAGCAAATTTTTTTGATGTTAGTATTTTAAACACACACTCACTCACACACACACACACTCAACATACATACATTATCATACAATACATACATATACATAGAGTAAAATTTACAATAATGATATGTATAATATTGTAAACAAAATCAAACATCAAAAACAAAAAAAAAAAAAGTTTTGAGAGTTTTTTTTGTGTGTTGAGATGCAAAAGGAGTGTTTGAGAGATATTTTCTTTCAAAAAAAAAAAAAAAATTAAAGGGAAAAGTGATGTGCATTTTGCTGATAAGGAGTTTTGGTGGGCAATAATTTTCACACACACACAAACATACACACACACACACACACACACACACACACACACATACATACATATACATATATACACACATACAGTACACACACATATCAATATATATATATCACATACATATATATATATACACACATTCACACACACATTCATATACACATACATACATATATATACATACACATACATATATATATACACATACATATATATACACACACATTCACACACACACACATAACACATACATACACACATATATTCACACATACATACACACACATACACACACATACATACACACATATACACATACACAGACAAACATTCACACACACACACACACACACACACACACACATAGTTAGCCTAATGTTGTGTTTTATTTATCTATAAATTTTGTGTTTTATTTTGTTTTTTTTTTGTTGTTGTTTTACCATAAATATCAAACGTGACAAATGCTGAAAGTGTCGACAATGACGACGGGGAGGACAGTGCCGGCAAAGATGTTTGTTGTTGGCTAATGTTGTTGTTGTTGTTGAAGATGTTGTTATTAATTGCATTACAACTATAGATTGAGTTTAACTGATTTCGGCGAATGTCTTCAATTAGGAGTTCATTTTTTACACGTGATATCGATGTTGTCGTCGTCGACGATGATGATGACGACACTGACGATGATGACGATGACGACGATGCTAACAATGTAGTAGTACTGCTGGATGTTATGCCTGTAGTGGCTGATGATGATGAGGATGAAGATGAGTCGTTAGTACCGTCATCGGCAACAATCAAAGTGGTAGTAATAGTCGATGACGTGCTATCTATTAGTACGTTATCGCGATACCAGTGCACTATAGGACTGGGCTTTCCTGAAATAATAATAGGGGAAGGGGAGGGAAAAATACAATAAATAATAGATAATTTTCAATAATAATAACAATAATAACAATAATAGTAATAATTCATTAATAAAGAGCTGAAAGAGTCAGAAAAAGAGCAAATAGAGAGAGAGAGAGAGAGAGAGAGAGAGAGAGACAGAGAGAGACAGAGAGAGACAGAGAGAGACAGAGAGAGAGAGAGAGAGAGAGAGAGAGAGAGAGAGAGAGAGAGAGAGAGAGAGAGAGAGAGAGAGAGAGATAGTGGGCATAGTTGTCAAATGATAGACAAATCATTAGTTTCACATTATTATTATGATTACTACTACTACTGGTATTATTATTATTTTTATTGACTCCTCTCTCTCTCTCTCTCTCTCTCTCTCTCTTCTTTCATATCATTGACACTACAGTACTACTACTACTACTACTACTTAACACACAATAGATATGGATTAAAGACAATAAATAAAAATATCAGAGATATATACAGTATATATAGTGTTTCTCCTAAAAATGAGACAATCGTTTTTGAAGATGAATTGTTTATTAAACACACAGTCATTTAGTTTCTCTCTCTCTCTCTCTCTCTCTCTCTCTCTCTCTCTCTCTCTCTCTCTCTCTCTCTCTCTCTCTCTCTCTCTCTCTCTCTTATATCTTCTCTTATATGATATCTCCTTAAATATATATATAACTGAGTGACTAATATATAGATAAATATAATTATTGTAAGACAACTATTACTTGGGTATTACTGATAACTACTATAACTACTAGTGCTGGTGGTGTTGTTGTACACAAAAAATACATACCGCCCTCCACTATACAGTTTAGCCGTACATCAGATCCCTCTTCAACTGGTCCCACAAGACGTGATAACTGTTGATTGCGGGCATCCGTTATATATATCCTTTTTGGAGGCACTAAAAGTATATAATAAAAAAAAATAAATAATAAATTTATTATTATAGCAATTATAACATCATTTTTTTTGTTGTTGTTGATGTTAAACAACATTTATTATTATTACTACTATAAAAGTATACTCTATATTATATAATAGTATATAAGTTAGTATATATATATATTAATAAATATATTATATTTAACAGGGTTGACAACTTAATTAATTTTTCAAATAAAATTATTAGTGGATGAAAAAAAACAGTGTGTCTAATAAATTATACTTAAAAAAATAAAATAACACTTCTAATAGATATCATACATATCTAAGATATGGTATAAATCATATAATTTATATTCAATTAGACTTTTATATATATATATATATATATATCTATATAAACTATCTATAATATATATAAATTTATATATAAAGTTTGAATACTACTATATAATTAGCTATCTATAATGAATTTTAAATGAATCTTACAATTATCCCTTAAATATATTTTATATATATATCTATACGGTATATATGCTAATTAATTTAATTCAATTAGTATGCATTATAAATATATATAATATAATATAAAAAATAAACTACTAATTATCAATATAAATATAATAAATATATTGAAGATATATCAATATAAAAAATTGCTATAAATATCAAATATAATACTAATAATTATAATACAGTTTACACCAACCAATGACATTAAGATTGACAATAGATGTTAGAGTACGACCCCATCGGAAGTCTACTCGGCACCGGTATTCAGCCGAATCGGTTTCCAGTATGGGATACAATTGAAGTATAGCCGGCCGGACGGTTAGATTGAAAAAGGCTCTGTCGGCCAACACTTCGTGGGTTAAGTGTTTTGCTTTTTCCCGGTTGTGTCGTATGTCGACCGTATAGATGGGCAATATTTTCACATCACTTCGGTACCAGAGTACCAATGTTACCGAATCGTCATCCGACGGTGCCGTTACATTGCATGGTAACTGTGCCCTATCGCCCAGCGATGTCTGGACATCATTATAGACGGTTACTATAAATTATAAAAAATATTTTTTGTTAAAAAAAATGATACATTAATAAGCATTTGAAATATTAGGAGAAAATAATTATACCAATAATAAAAACGATATTATATATCGATATATTTTTTTTTAATAAAAAAATAGTTAATTTATATTTTTATATTATTATTATTATTATTATTAACAACCAATTATAATGAGTATTTTATTTTTTTGAAAAACTAAAATTTTGATTGGTTATAAAATATATAAAAAGTTTTATCCACACATAATATATATATATATATATATAGAAATATAAAATCAATCTAAACCTAGAATATAGAGAATATTTGTATTTTTTTAGATTTTATTTTTTTGATGATAACCATTGAAATCAAATACAGATAAATTGCTTGAAAAAAATATATATACTTTTTTTTCACTACTATTTATTTATTTCTCTTAATATTAAAACGTGATTTAAGGGATACACATAAGATTTAGTTGTTGTTGTTGTTGGCTATGACTGACTGACTGACTGACTGACTGGTTGTCTGACTGTCTGAAACATACATGGATTCAAGTTTCAAATGAGAAATAAAATCACAAAAAAAAATAAAAAGTTTATGTCTGTGTGTTGGTGTTGTCAACTAAAAAACAGGAGTCATATACTGTATATATGAGTCTGTAATATACAGTTTGAGAGAGAGAGAGAGAGGAAAAAAACTAAATAAAGAGATTCAATAAAAAAATAAAAGAAAATAAGATATATTTATATATAAATCACAACAAAAGGGATCAGCAAATCAATGAATCAATGAGTCCATCAAATAGACGTGAACTACATTTTATATATATATATATATATATATAGTATCACATGTGTATGTGTATGTGTATGTGTATGTGTATGTGTATGTGTATGTGTATGTGTATGTGTATGTGTATGTGTATGTGTATGTGTATGTGTATGTGTATGTGTATGTGTATGTGTATGTGTATGTGTATGTGTATGTGTATGTGTATGTGTATGTGTATGTGTATGTGTATGTGTATGTGTATGTGTATGTGTATGTGTATGTGTATGTGTATGTGTATGTGTATGTGTATGTGTATGTGTATGTGTATGTGTATGTGTATGTGTATGTGTATGTGTATGTGTATGTGTATGTGTATGTGTATGTGTATGTGTATGTGTATGTGTATGTGTATGTGTATGTGTATGTGTATGTTTGCGACAAAATATTTTTTTTTGACACACAATTGTGTAATGTTTTACTTTTTGCTACAAATTTTTATTTTTAGTTTTTTTTCTGTCTATTTAACTGATACTTTATTATTATATAACTCTCAATGTTTTATACCTTAAAAATGTTATACATATACACTCTACTCTACTGTAAATATACTATATATATAAATATAAAGTTATATACTGTATATAGTATACCATAAATTTATATTTAATGAGATATCTCGAAAAATAAAGTGATATCATACTTAAAACTTTTTTTAAAAGCTTAAAAATTTTGATTAACTTTTTGTTATTGTTTTTTTCTACATATATATAAAAGACAGCAAAATCTTAAGAGACAAAACATTTTACTACTATTAAACAGTATATATAAAGACATTTTTTTTTGTTAATTTTAAATTTGTGTCCTAAATCTAGTGTCAAAAAAAATAGTAAATTAGTTGCTAAGTGTATTAACATAGCTTTTATACATCAACAACAACAACAACAAAAATTTATATATAAATTAAATTATATTAGATTTTATTACAATTTCCATACACATACACACACATACATACATTTAATCCTAATAATAATAATAATATTGTAATATACAGATAATACAGATAATATAATACTGTAATATAAAACACTGTAAATTATATAATAAGTTTTATTTGTTTTTACAAGTTAGCGATAAAATTTTAATAAGGTAATCATCTTAAACATTGTTAGTCAATAAATTTATAATAAGCCTTATAATGCTTGATTGAAACATATATAAAACACACACACACACACACACACACACACACACACACACACWTACATACATACACACACACACACACACACACACACACACACACACACACACACACATACATACACACACACACACACACACACACACACACACACACACACTCATACATACATACTTTACACACACACATACATACATACATAAAAACATAAATATACACAAACACACACACACACACACACACACACACACACACACACATACATACATACATACATACATACATACATATATACACACACACACACACTTACATATACACACACATACATACACAATGACACAGTGTAATAATAAAACATTATTATATAATTACAGTATTATTATCAAAAAAAGAGATTGAATTACAAATTGCTAGATAATTAGCTAAACTATATTTTATATAAATAAAAAAATAAATTTTGATATAATTGTTTTGTTGTTGTTGTTGTTGATAATGATTTTCTAATATTTAATTTAATATTACACACACACACACACACAACTACCGATACATTATATATATATATATATATAATGGCAATGTTTTCAATCAATTACATATATGATTTTGATATATTAAATAATTTTTGAGTGTATATACAAAATGATTGATGAGAGGGATAGTGTGACAATTTGGGGATTTTTTTTAATATATATATATATTTAGTTATAACGTATATATCTATCTATATATCTATATAATGTATATATATATATAGATATAAATTTCTAATGTAATGTTTTAGTTTTTTTTGTATATAAGATGTTTCAATGACTAAAATAAATAATAATAAATCCCTAAAGAGTTTTCACATACAGTATAAAAAACCATTTACTAAAATGTATTGATAAGTAATAATAATAATAATTTGGATTTTTTTTAAATTATAATTTATTAGATATTAATATTAATTTTTTTTTGATAATGTGTTTTCCTATCCAGATTTTACGGCTAATTTGTTTACTTATTATATTATATAATAATTAATTATTATTATTTATATTTATATAACTAATCAATTTATTATTGTATAAGTAATGTCTAACTAACTAAATAAATAATTAAATAATAATCCCATTTATAAATTTACTTTAATATATAATATTATAATATAAGTTCATGAAAATTAATTCATATGTCAAAACAAATTTATTTTTTGTATTTTTGTATATTTTTTTGTTTTTGTATTAAAATGTTATTTTTGTATTTTCTATCTCTAACAAAAACAAAAAACTAAATAAATAAAATTAAAAAAAAAACACTGTACTTAATATAATAAATGTTTTCAATTATTACAATCAAATGTAAATTATTTTTATACAACAAACTTTATAAATAGTAATAGTGGTAGTAATAGTAGTAGTAGTTGTAGAGTAAACTTTTATATAAATAAAAACTAATTAATTGTTTGAAATACAAATAATATAAAAAAACAATAGTAATCAACAACAAAAAAATAGTCATTGAATAACAATTGTAGTGATAGATAAATAATGTATAGATAAACAGATATATATATATATATATATATAGAGAGAGAGAGAGAGAGAGAGAGAGAGAGAGARAGAGAGACACTAAGAGAGACACTAAGAAAGAGAGAGAGAGAGAGAGAAACTAAGAGAGAGAGAGAAACTAAGAGAGAGAGAGAGAAACTAAGAGAGAGAGAGAGAGAGAGAGAAACTAAGAGAGAGAGAGAGAAAAACTAAGAGAGAGAGAGAGAGAGAGAGAGATAAAAACTAAGAGAGAGAGAGAAACTAAGAGAGAGAGAGAGAGAGAGAGATAAATAGATAGAAAGAGTTTGAAACACATACACACATACATACAAATAAAAATGTCGACTAACTAAAAGCAATGGGGACAGGGATGTGATGAGACAATTGAGTTGAGAATCTAATTTAAGACTCAAGAATATTCTGTAATTTTGTTGTTGTTGTTGTTGTTTATTGTGTATATACAGTATATGTGTGTACAGTGTATATGTGTTAGTGCACTGAGGACTTGGATGGCGGGCGACAATTGAGCCAAACATAAGTTGTGTGCTTATACTGTATATATACAATACTACAGTTTATATACCGGTATATACAGTATATATATATATACTACAGATATATATATATATATATATATATATATATATATATATATATATATATATATATATATATATATATATATATATATATATATATATTGAGTGAATGAACCAACCGATCGACAAAATAATATATACTATGGCTTACAAAACAACACCAAAATGAAACAAATACTACAATACTTTATATATATATATATATCTCAATGTATTTCTCATGGGATGCTTAACATCAATGCACTACAGTATATCCTATCTATATCTATACATACCAGTTTATAAGTACAGTATATTGACTATACCACCCCTACCCCCACTATCAGCCCTTTCCTATATACTGGCATATCTATATATTGACTCAATATATATATTATTGTATTAATATTTATTATTATTATTATATTACTATATTATCATTATTAGTAGCATTAAATTATACAATAATTATATAAATATAAACTATATAACTATAGTATGTAATTAATATTCATATTTGTTTAAATTATATTATTGAAATATTTACATTAATAATATACTGTAGACAACAACAACAATAATAATAATATAATTTTAAAATATCATATAATAATACAATTTTATAATATATATATCTATGAATCCACTAAATTGTTAATTTGTTAGAAATCTCAGTGGAAATTATTATTTAGTAATATTATTATTAGTAGTGTATTAATGTTATTATAATAATAAATCATTATTTATTTAATATATATATAAATTATATTTTCAAATAACAAACACAATACAACTCGCGGAAAATCAAAAAAAAAAATAAAATCCAAAATAAATAATTTTATAATACATTTATAAAATATTAAATACTTGTATATATAAACACAGAATATTTGTATTAGATATGTATTGTATTATATATATATATATATATATATATATATATATATAGATAGATAAAACCTCAAAAAAAATATTTGATTTAAAACAATAAAATAAATTATGTATATTTTAATAAAAATTTATTGATTTAGTCAACAATAAAACAAAACTATATATATCAATAGTAAGATATGTCAATAATTTTAAGCAAATATAAAATGACTGACAAATCGATTGGTTAAAAAAATATATATACAATATATATATATATATAAATTTAAACCGGATTTCAATTTTATCGATTGTATCAAATAATTTTTTATTATATATACAGTATATATCAGTTATATACATGTTTATAGTTATATCAATCTACTGTATATTATTTATATCTAACAATTTATAACACTTATAAATATATATATATATAAATTCAAACTATTGTTATTTATTCAAAAATGTCAATATTTGTCAATTTATTAAAAATTATTATTGTTATTATTAAATTGCAATTTTTGCGCTTAATATAAAATATTTAAATAATAATAATAATAAACTTTTTGAAATTATATTTTTAATATATGAATATAAATTAGATATCGTCTATTTGACTAAAATTTTTGATTTTTTTTTTGAAAATTTATTTATATAGTGTGTAAATAGTTATAAATAAATTTACTTATTATCTATAATTTATTTTTTTAAATAAATATTGATAATTTTTATAAATGTTAATATATATATCTGATTAAAATTAATAATTAATTTATTATTAATAACATTTGTACTGCAAAATAAAATTGTAACTATTTATTAGATAACGGTATTTAATAACAAAATTATTAATATTAACATTTAAAAAATATTTTCATCTCATATAACAAATAATAATAATATTATTTTTATAAAGTTTAATAACAAAAATAAATGTTTTCAATAAGTATTGCAATTTGAAAGTTGAAAAATAAAACAATTTTATTTTCTGTAAAAAAGCAATATATATATATATATATATAATTATATAGGATATCGACACATGAAAATAACTAAATAATAATAAATGATATATTTTTAATTAATCAATAAAACTCATTAGTTATATACAGTATATATACAGTATAAATATATAACTTATAAAATAATTATCAAACTTAAGTACAAATTATTATATTATTTACTGGTTTTTTTTGAGAGCAAAAATGATACACACTTTATATATATTGATATATTTTATATATATATATAATTATATATATATTTATATAGGAAACTACTGTATATAATAAATTAATTAGTTTTGAGCAAAAAGTCAATATTTGAGTTTTCTCTATATTTATTATTATTATTATTATATATATTTCACACTCAACTACAATATATACTTTATATATATATATATATATATATATATTTAGTATATATATATTTTTATATATACGATATGTTATTATGGACTTACTAATTACTAAATCGATAATTTATAAGTTAATAGTATCACCAAAAAAAACTTAATACTAGTATAGTATTACTGGTAGTAGTAATAGTAGTATAACAACAACAATATATATATATATATTATATAATTGACAAAAATTATTTGCTATACAGTATTACAAATTATATATATATATATATATATATATATATATAAAGTTTATATATAATATAAAATATATCATATATATATATTTAATATATAATTAAATTAAATTCATAAAATTCATATCAACAAAAAAAACTATATTAAAGTTTTTAATAAACTTTTTTGTTTGTTTGAAACAAAAAAAATACAATTTTCATCTCTAATTTAGCAATGTCAATTAAACAAAAATACTATATAATAATAATAATAATAATCAACTATTTTGCACCGTCATCATCATCATCATCAATATTTTATTATATAATATATATACCTAAATATATATATATATATATTATACATAAATTTGCTGCTAATGTGTGTTTCACGGATTGTTGCCATAAATATATTATTTACTGTATATATATATGAAAAACAGTGGACTGTTATATACAGTATAATATAATATATTGTATATAATGAGACTGATATATATATATATATATATAAATAGCTAATGTGTTTTTTTCGTAGGTATTATATATTATTATATCTATCTTTTCCAACAATAACTACTACAACAACAAAACTTAAGTTATTAAGAGAGAGAAAGAGAGAGAGAGAGAGAGAGAGAGAGAGAAAGTTTTCATAATATTAATAATAATAATAAAAAAATTTCTTATCTATAAATAGAGTACCAAACACTTGCAAACTATACTACAATACAATATCTACTGTATTATTGATATAACACCAGTATATTAAAGGGTCGACCACTTTATCACAAATCAGTTATTGGGTTTTGTGTATGTTAAGCTAGAGTAGGTATATATATAAATAACTATATATATATTTATATATATATATATATATATATATATATATATATAGTACATATATATTTATATACTGTACAGTATAAGTGCTATTGAAATGTTATGTAATTTTCTGACTTAACGCTAATAACTTTGTGCTAACATTACATTACAATATAATACTTTACTAAACAATAGTTACAAACAATATACAGTATTTATACAGTATATATATATACCGTATTATATATGTTATATAAGGTAAAAAATAAAAATAAAAATATAATGTGTCTATAAGGTATAAATTTTTTTTTGTTACACACACACACACAAATTTACTGTATATTATTGCAACTAATTTACTATATAACACACACACACACACACACACACACACACACACACACACACATACATACATACATACATACATACATACATACATACATACATACATACATACATACATACATACATACATACATACATACATACATACATACATACATACATACATACATACATACATACATACATACATACATACATACATACATACATACATACATACATACATACATACATACATACATACATACATACATACATACATACATACATACATACATACATACATACATACATACATACATACATACATACATACATACATACATACATACATACATACATACATACATACATACATACATACATACATACATACATACATACATACATACATACATACATACATACATACATACATACATACATACATACATACATACATACATACATACATACATACATACATACATACATACATACATACATACATACATACATACATACATACATACATACATACATACATACATACATACATACATACATACATACATACATACATACATACATACATACATACATACATACATACATACATACATACATACATACATACATACATACATACATACACACATATATACACATAATTTGTCTTAAGAAAATAAAAATAAATAAAAACATTATATATAATGTAATGTTAAGAAATGGTAAATAAGTATAATATATATATAAAAAAAAGTACAGCAAAAAAAAATATTTATAAGAGAGAGAGAGAGAGAGAGAGAGAGAGAGAGAGAGAGAGAGAGAAGAGAGAGAGAGAGTATAAAAAGTCTTAACACAAAACTATAGGTAAATGTATGTTATATGTTGTGTGTGTGTGTGTGTGTTATGTATGTGTTGTACGGATTAATGGCTCCATTGAGAGTCAATCTAAAGAGGACTCTTAAGAGATAGATATACACACAATGTATAGTATAGTTGTATTTTTGTAGGCAATAGTTTATAATATATTATATACAATACTATACAATACAATGTGTGTGTGTGTGTGTGTGTGTAGCAAACAATTTGTGAATCCCTTTAACTTATTACACAGAGAGAGAGAGAGAGAGAGAGAGAGAGAGAGAGAGAGAGAGAGAGAGAGAGAGAGAGAGAGAGAGAGAGAGAGAGAGAGAGAGAGAGAGAGATGAGAATCATTTAAACTGTAAAAATCATTTTCAGAGAGAGAAAAAAAATAAGAGAAATGAATTGAATTACAAATTATTTGATAAAATAAAATAATATAAATTGCAATCAAATCACACATACAAACACACACACACACACACACACACACACACACACACACACACACACACACACACACACACACACACACACACACACACACACACACTATGTATTAGTATTTACCATAACTCACGATAATTTAATGGCTAACAAAATACAACTAACAAAAAAAAATATAACTAAAAAATTTAATTTTTTTGCAATCATTTACTCTATATTTACTATACATACTAATGAATAATAGACTGAAAAACGAGAGTATAATATTGTAATCAAAACACATATAATGTATAACACTTTTATCAATCCAATGAATTAACTACAATATTATACTGTTTTTTCAATCAACTATTTTTTTAAATAGTTATGTGACTTACAGTTTATAAATAAATTACAAATTAAAATTAATAAAAAAAACTAATTAAATACATGTATTGCATTGATAATTTTAATATTATTAAAAAATACTATATATATGATTACCAAACAAAAAACAATTATATAATATTTTTGCATTTTATATTAATAGCACTAAATTATATATCAATATCAATATGTATATCATATAATACATATATAAATATATTATATAAATATAAAATAATTAATAAATATGTGTATTTTTGGTTATTAACATATTTATTCATTGCTGATAAAATATTTATTTTATATTCAATAAATATATTAATATAAAATTCATTTTCAATACTAATAATATAATATATGTCGTGGCGTAAAATATGGTATGAATTATAAAAAACAATTGAAATGAATTGCAGTCGATGTGTTGAGTGAAAATGAAAAAACTTTATTTAAAACTTTATTATTGAAAATACATTTGATATGAAATATTTGTATTTCATATATGATATGATGTCTATAAGCATAGACTATGGTATACAACGCATACGTATCTATTGTTTGACATACATTTATATAGGGTTTTAACATATAATAAAATGTATTGAATGGTTGGCCACTGGAAGGTCAGTTTGACCCACATTTCAAAGTGTGGTCTTATTTTTAGAAATATGTATGATATCTGTGTATAAGATATAATTGAAATGAATGTATGTGTGTTTGTGTATGTGTGTGACAATAGTTTTAATTGATATTTTAAGGTATAAACTGTGATAAAAGTGGTACATAGGGTTGGGTTCAAAGGGTTGTTCGAGAGATACCGACAATAGGTTTCTAGGAATAGATAGTCAAAAGTATGGGAACATTGATTGAAATTTAGTTATATTTACTTTTATTAGTTTTTCCCATTAAAATAACTTTTCTATATTTACATCCCTGGGTTTTATGACATCCCTTCAGGTATGTATGGTCTGAGTTTGGATATATGGTATGTGTCGGTACTTTTGCCCTTCTTATCACAATTTAGTACATATGATATGTTAGATAATTTTTTTACAATTTTATATGGGCCACACATTAATGGATCTAACTTTTTACGCGATATTTTATTTTTATAGTCGACTAATACTAGGTCTCCTACATTGAATTCAAATGGATTATGATGTCTATCATAATATGATTTGTTCACTGTATGACTATTTAATGAATTTTTAAATGCATTTTTTCGCGCCTTATCTACTGTAACCTGAGATCCATACATGTAGTGGTCAAATGGTTTGACGCCAAATAATAAATAGTTTGGGGTGTATTGTGTTGTTGAATGTACTGTATTGTTGTATTCGTGTGTACAATGGTTTAGTAATTTTGGCCAACAAATTGATTGATTATTATCATTGATTTTACAGCGAAGTCTAGTAACTAATGTTTGGTTTATACGTTCGCATAACCCATTAGATTGCGGGCAATTTGTTGTAATAAACATGATTTTAATGTTGTGTTTTTCAAGAAAATTACAAAATTCATTGCTTTTGATACCTGTGTACCTGTCGGCCAGAATTAGTTTTGGTTTATGTGTTTGACAAACATTTTTGATTAATTGTATAAAATCCTTAGCACTTTGAGTACTGGAAGCGGTAGTCCATAGGAAGCGACTGAAGTTATCAATAGCTACATGAATATACTGTTTCTTTGAGTTATACCCGGCCAGACCACCGACTGTATCAATGGATATGATATCAAACGGTTGCTGTGCCGGACCTATTTGGGACAGTGATCCCAACTTTTGTTTTCTACTAATTTTATTTGTTTGACAAACTAAACATTTGGTTAAATAATCATTGATATGATTGTGTATATTTTTGAAATAATATGCGCTACAAATCAATTGTGTCATAGCATGAGCACCTATATGACCATAATTTTTATGAACAATACTTAATAGTTTAGGTATGAGCGGGTCGGGTATGTATATACGTTTGGTGTCAGCCTTTTGTCTGATTATGATATTGTTTTCAAGAACACAATGTTTGGGTAATATTTTAATGAATGGTTTTTGTGTTTCAACTATTATGTCTGTAGTTATGATATTTATTGGTAATGTTTGACAATTATCTGTTAGCTCTAATATATTGAGAAATTTTGTAGTACAGTATTTATCATTACCTTCGAGTACAGGGTTTCTACTCAATAGGTCTGCACCGATATTAGTTTTACCAGTAATATACCTGACATCAGGATTATACTGTCCTATCCTGAGAGCCCAATTGAACAAACGTGTTGTCGGTTTTTTAATTGAGTTTAACCACTTTAATGGGTTATGATCTGAGTATACAATCACTTGATTACCGTAGAGATAATGGTGCCAGTAGTCGAGCGACTGGACAAGTGCTAGACACTCAAGCTCTGAGACATTATAGTTTTTCTGATAGTTTAATAACTTACGAGAGAAGTAGCCTATCGGGTGTAGTTTACCGTCACTTTGCATCTGCTTAAGCACGGCTCCGGTACCTATTTTGCTGGCATCGGTATAGAGTATGCACTCTTTATTTGCGTCATATATAGATAAGACTGGTTTGTTTGTTAGGTATGTTTTAACCCAATTGAATGAATTTTCACATTCGGTATCCCATTTAAATTGAGTATCTTTTTTGAGTAGATTATATAATGGGTTTAGTTGTTTGCATGCATTTGGTATGAATTTATAATAGAAATTGATTTTTCCCAAAAATTGTTGCAGTTGTTTAACTGTGTTTGGTTTAGGGAAATTTTTAATTGCAATAATGTTATCATTTATTGGTGTGTATTTGTTTTTAGTTATATAATGACCTAAATATTGTACAGTATTTTTTGCAAATTTACATTTTGTTAATTTTAATTTTATGTTTTCGCACTTTAATGCACTTAATGTTTTCTCAATATGTTTTATGTGATCAGTTAATGATTTTGAATGTATTATGATATCATCTAAATAATTATGAGCAAAATTATTTAAATTATATTTAATTAAAATATTTTGTATAACTCTCTGAAAAATCATAGGAGAGTTCCTGAAGCCGAACGGCATAGTTAGCCACTCGTAGTGTTGATTTGTAGTGACAAATGCTGTCTTATGTATATCTTTTTGGTCAACTCTTATGTGCCAAAAACCACTAGTTATGTCTAGGGTTGTAAAATACTCACAATCTATGAGTTTGTCTACAATGTCATTGAATAGCGGGAACGGAAAATTGTCGGGAATTGTAATTTTATTTAGTTTCCTATAATCTATGGTTAGCCGGCTTTTTGTACCCTCGTCTTTTTTGTAAGCGAGAGTTATAGGGAAACTGTATGGACTGACACTTTTCCTAATAAATCCTTTTTCTAGTAATTTATCGATTTGATCATCGATTACCTGTTGATCCGATGGTGAGCACCGATACGGACGTAAATTTATTGGGACATTGTTTGTGATATTTATTGTGCATTTTTCGGTGTTTATTAACCCGATGTCGTATTTATTTATTGAGAATATGTTTGAATGTTTGGTTAGGATTGCATGCAATTTGTTTTGCTGATCATTGTTTAAAGGGTTTGAGATAAGCATCTCATTGGTATTTATGTGACAATTATTGTCAATGCATTGATTTTCTGTATAATTTGATAATATCTCATCTGTTTGGGTGATATTATTGTTTGTAAATGTTTGTATAATCTGATAATTGCTATTCATATGTAAATTGAATTTTTTTATTAAATCTAAACCTAATAGAAAATTATGGTTAGATTTTTGAATGACATATACTGTACATACATGAGTTAGTGAACCTATGGTTAATGTAATATCTACGAGACCTAAACATGAATTTGAATTATTAATAGTTTTGAAATGTGTTATCTGTTTATTAAATGGTAGTTTTAACTTTTTAACTATTTGATCACTAATGACACTAACATTAGCTCCGGGATCAAAAATAATATAAAATATTTGTTTATTAATAATAGCATAAATTTTGATTAGTTTTTGATGATTAGGTCTCTTATTTAGTTTAAATGTATTGAATTGATGTCATTTTCGACAGACTCTGTGATGTCATTATTGACTTCAAAATTGTTAATTTTTTTAGCATTAGTTGTCTGTGTTGTGTTAGGTTTGCCTTTGTTTAAACACTCATTAGACCAGTGATACCGGCCTTTAAGTCCAAGCTTTTCACATATAAAACAAGGGGACAGGGGTTTGCGTTTTGGTTTATCTGATTTTTGGTCATATTTTTGCTTTGCTATTGGTTTGTTTGACACAGCATTTGATTTAGCAATTGATTGGAAGCGCTTTAAGTTATTTTCTGCAGTTTTTGCTATCGTATAAAAATCTGCAAATGTTTTTGGTTTCACAGCCGTGAAACATTCAACCATTTTTGGGTGTAAATTATAGATCATTAAGGGAATCATCTGAGACTCAGTTAGTTTTGCCGCTACACCTAATCGTCGCTTTGCTTCAAAGTACTCTTTTATGCCTTGGCTTACATCATATTTTAAGTTTACAAACTCTACAATGGGTTCAATAGATTCAATGCCGAATCTGTACAGTAATTTATTTTTGATTGAATCAAAACTTTGGTTATCGAAGTTTTCGATATACCAATTGAGAGCATCATCTTCGAGATGATTACCTAATAGTATAGCCTTATCACTGTCTGTCCACTTATAATATTTTGCTATCATTTCATAGCGTTTAAACCAATTTTCTATTGAGATCTTATCTCCTAAACCTTTATATACTTGAATCTTAGGCTTACTGTTTGATGGCTTGATATGCGATGAATCGTAAATCTCGGTGTCGGAGCTGTCATCGATGTCCACCAATTGCTGTGTTGGGCGAGTGTTGTCATTGTTTGGCGGATCAACGTCTTGTGGAGATGTGTTGGGTGTTGTGTTTGTTTGTCTCATCGGTTGTACTGTTGGTGTCGGTGCCGGTGCTGTTTGAGTTGACTGTCGGGTGTTTCTCTTTGGTGCCATTCTTCAGGAGTGCGATTATTGCAGCGATGGTTTGCTCGTCGATATGTTTATCACTTTTGTCAATAGCCTTCACTATTTCTTCGGCTGATCTAATGGTTAGGTCGACGGCAACTGTTGGCACAACAAGTTTTTTACCGATTCTGTATAGTCTACTGAATATACCGGCGCTCACAATACAACTTGCAGTTAACAATAATATAAAAACTGATGCACTAATGAAAACTTTTAAATTCATTGATCGGGATTGTGGTCACAATCCTGCCGACTATATGTCGTGGCGTAAAATATGGTATGAATTATAAAAAACAATTGAAATGAATTGCAGTCGATGTGTTGAGTGAAAATGAAAAAACTTTATTTAAAACTTTATTATTGAAAATACATTTGATATGAAATATTTGTATTTCATATATGATATGATGTCTATAAGCATAGACTATGGTATACAACGCATACGTATCTATTGTTTGACATACATTTATATAGGGTTTTAACATATAATAAAATGTATTGAATGGTTGGCCACTGGAAGGTCAGTTTGACCCACATTTCAAAGTGTGGTCTTATTTTTAGAAATATGTATGATATCTGTGTATAAGATATAATTGAAATGAATGTATGTGTGTTTGTGTATGTGTGTGACAATAGTTTTAATTGATATTTTAAGGTATAAACT
>NW_026533222.1:520000-530000 GCF_028296485.1 Oppia nitens | reverse complement strand
GAGATAACAATAACACAATATACACACCAAAAAAAACATAAAATTGATTGATATGGATAGGGATTAGATAAAAATTAACCCCAAAAGTAAAGCTAATGCATAATTGACAAGAAAAGACTTATCGGGGAAGATATAC
Source organism: Oppia nitens (assembly GCF_028296485.1). Classification (NCBI taxonomy): domain Eukaryota; kingdom Metazoa; phylum Arthropoda; class Arachnida; order Sarcoptiformes; family Oppiidae; genus Oppia; species Oppia nitens. The sequence continues at coordinate 529,864 of NW_026533222.1, read as the reverse complement.
TGTATATATATATAATATATTGTATATATGTATTAGATGTATAGACATGTATAGTATATACACATAGTTATAGACACACACACACACACACACACACACACACACACACATGTTGTATATAAGGGATCAATTAGATCTCTCTCTCTCTCTCTCTCTCTCTCTCTCTCTCTCTCTCTCTCTCTCTCTCTCTCTCTCTCTCTTTCTCTCTTTCTAGACATTCAATAGTGATTTAACTGCACTATAATAATCATCATCAAAATCTTTTATATCACTTTATACTACTGTACACTATATATATATATACAGTATATATATTGATAGCCATTGATTAAAAGTACAGGAGAAGCTTGAGTAAGATGAAGCAAAAAAAATAACCTAACAGTCCCTATCACTACACATATCTATAATACTGTCTCTGTCTATACTGTATATATATATACCAGTAATTTAAGTCTATCTTTTATTAGTCTCTCACTCATTGAGAGAGAGAGAGAGAGAGAGAGAGAGAGAGAGAGAGAGAGAGAGAGAAAGGTTTGTATTATACAGTATATATAATATATTGTACTTTAAATGTAGACTATTTTTAGTGTATAAGTATGTATGTGTATGTGTATGTGTATGTGTATGTGTATGTGTATGTGTATGTGTATGTGTGTATGTGTGTATGTGTGTATGTGTGTATGTGTGTATGTGTGTATGTGTGTATGTGTGTATGTGTGTATGTGTGTATGTGTGTATGTGTGTATGTGTGTATGTGTGTATGTGTGTATGTGTGTATGTGTGTATGTGTGTATGTGTGTATGTGTGTATGTGTGTATGTGTGTATGTGTGTATGTGTGTATGTGTGTATGTGTGTATGTGTGTATGTGTGTATGTGTGTATGTGTGTATGTGTGTATGTGTGTATGTGTGTATGTGTGTATGTGTGTATGTGTGTATGTGTGTATGTGTGTATGTGTGTATGTGTGTATGTGTGTATGTGTGTATGTGTGTATGTGTGTATGTGTGTATGTGTGTATGTGTGTATGTGTGTATGTGTGTATGTGTGTATGTGTGTATGTGTGTATGTGTGTATGTGTGTATGTGTGTATGTGTATGTAATAAGTTGTGTGTGTGTTTTTTTACTTTACTCAATGAAAGTAAAAGACAATAGTGTGTGTGTGTGTGTAATGGGAAAAATGAGACATTGAGATTGAGATTTATTGATTTTATTTAATATAATATAATATATGAAAATAAAAACTAAATTATAATAACAATGAAAAGTAAAAGTGGAGCGAAAAAAATATATATATGAGAGACAAAAGGGATAATAATAATAAATAAAGAGTTTTTCAATGGCTTTAACTATACTTTTAGTTTGTTTTGTTTGTATCTAACTATAGGTCGTCTCTCTCTCTCTCTCTCAAAAAAAATTATATAATAAAAAATATAAGTTATTTATATATTATATTCACTAAATATTGCACAACAAAAAAAAAGTATTACATTATTACTGTTTATTACAGTATTATTATTATTATGGAGTTTATTATAGATATTCTGTATATATATATATATACAGAATATCTATATATTATATATATATATATTTTTTTTTGGCTATAAAACATAATATTATATATATAATTGAATTCTTAAATAGGCATTAAAAAATATTATTATATATAATATAAAAACTATACAATATTTAAAAGGCAAAGTCAAAAAAAACAAATAATAATAATAATACATATAATACTTAATACTATAAATCAGTGATTAAATGAACTAAACTAACAATATATATATATATATATATATATATATATATATATATATATATTTATATTAATATTAAATACAAGTTAAGTATAGTTTCAAAATTTCAACTTCAAATATATTACAGTATTATTATTATTATTATTACTCATTATTAGATTTTTGTTGTTGAAATAGACACTAAAAAATAGTATTAGTATTAAATGCATCACAATATCAAACAACAACAACAACAACAACAACAACATTATCAACAAAAAAATCAACAACAAAAATATTGTCTATTAAACATCATAACTAACTAATCAATAAATTGTATCCAAAATAAATAATATATATAAAAATATATTAAATATAAAATAAAAGTTTTATATATATATATAGTATATGTAGAATATTCTATATATATATTTATATTCTATAATAAAAAACTATTTTATACATTATTTATATATATAATGTATAAAATTATTTATATATATATATATCTATATATATTAAGGATATATTAATCTGTTTAATAGCCATTTCAAATGCACAACACATTCAATAAGCGTTTCCTATTTTTATATATATAATATATATTTTTATAAATAAATTGCTGTCATTTGAATCATCTCCTATAGTAGTAATAATAATACAGTAGTATATAATATATATACTGTATATACAATATATTGTATTCAAATAACAATTTCATGTTAAATGCAAATATTCAAAAATGTTTTCAATGGGTTCACCAACAAAATAAAAAAGGTTATATACTTTATATATATATATATATATAAAAAATGATAATAAAATATACTGTATATTCAATATATATATTTTTTTTGATTTACTTCCAAAAATAGAGAGAGAGAGAGAGAGAGAGAGAGAGAGAGAGAGAGAGAGAGAGAGAGAGCTAATCATATATATGAATGTAAAATCACACAACTTTATATACAATTTATATATTATATAATATAAATTATATGCCTTTAAAATAAAATTTAAAAAAATAAAAAGCAAAGAGAAATATATATATATATACTGTATATATATATAAAAACTACTTATAAGTTATATACAGTATATCTCTGACTTTATTTTTTACTATATCCCTCAAACTGTATGCCAAACCATTGACTTATTATTTATGTCTTTCAGTGCCTATGTTTCGATATTTCAACTTTAAAATGCCATAAATCAAAATATTATATTTCATTTTAAGAGAGAGAGAGAGAGAGAGAGAAAGAAAGAGAGAGAAAAAGAGAGTCTTATATATTTTTATTGAAAAAAATATATCTTTAAAATTTTTTTATTTTTTTTATAGTATCTTATATAGTATTGTACTGTATATATATTTTTACTTTTTTTTATTTAAGAAAAAATATTCAATAATAATAATAATCACAAAATTTAAGAGAAAGAAAGAGAGAGAGAGAGAGAGAGAGAGATAATAGTTTTGCAAATACTTAGTGTGTAAGACAGTCAACATATTTTATTTTATAATATATATATATATATATCTTTTTGTTACTTATATTTATTAGAGATATTATACATATATAATATAAACTCTGAATATATAATATATACAATATATAAATATTATGAAATAAATTTTTTAAAAATGTAAAATCAATTGCATGAAAATTAGAAAGATATATATATATATATTAATATAAATTTAAAATAAAATAAATGTTTTGTAGAAACAAATATTAATTTTTTTGTTATAATAAAAAAATATAACTAAAAATTTTAAATCAAAAAAAAGTCGATAATATTAATAATAATAATAATAAAATATTAACAATGAAAAGTGCTTCAAATTTTCTATATATATATATATAATATATATATTTATAAAAAAAATTAATTTTTATGTTAACACACTATAACTTATTATAGAAACCATAATAGATAGGGATTAGAAAAAAAATAAAATTTATATTTCATATTAATAAATATAAAAAAAATCTATAAATTAAGCTAAAGTATAGGTGATATATATTTAGGTATTAAGAGTATTATTATTATTAATAATAAGAAAAATAATAAAATATATATTAATTTTTTGTATTATTTATTATTATTATCAAACAATAGTGTGTATGACATACCTGATTGTGTGATATGAATGGGTATTATGTCTATCAAACTCCATGTCCAATAGTATAACAATAATTGTAAGCCAATTGACTTTAATTTAGTCATCATTTTATTAATATTATTATTATTATTATTATTAGAAATAACCGGAAAAAATGGTATTAACTTTTTTGTTGTTGTTTTTGTTTGTTTGTATCAATTGTTTTGTTAGACACACACACACAACAAATTGCATACACTTTCACATTATTATTATTATTGTATATATTATTGTTGTTTTTTTTTATTATTTTAATGTCTCCTTTAATTATTATTTTTTTACTTAACAATCATAACATAGAGATAGAGAGATGTCACACACTTTATATATATATAAATATATTTTTAATATATATATATATACTTAATAATCAATAATTGAATCCAATTGTGTTGTTTAGTTAGTTAGTAGTAGTAGTCGCCGATCATATCCATCCTAATAGATATTAAAAGTAAAAATATAAAAACAAAAATTAAATAAATAAATATATTAAAAGACATACAATATATACACTATAACAATATACTGTATATAACTTATATATAATATATATAAATATATATCAATAAAAGCAGTTAAAATCAAACAAAATGATTGATACAAAACACACACACACACAGAGAGAAAAATATTATTATTATTATTATTATTTTAGCAAACATTTTATAAAATAAAACATTAATTTTATATATATATAGATCTATAATATATATAACAATAAAAACTTATTTATACTGTATATATATATATATACTGTATATACGATATATGATATCGTAATTGTATTATAAAAGTTGTATTTCATGTGTGTGTTTATGTTTGAAATGCTTTATCAATGGCCATCACTACTACTACTACTACTACTACTACTACTACTACTACTACTACTACTACTACTGAAATGACATGTATTTATATTTAATCGTTTATAGAGAGAGAGAGAGAGAGAGAGAGAGAGAGAGAGAGAGAGAGAGAGAGAGAGAGAGAGAGAGAGAGAGAGAGAGAGAACATAAACATTAAATACAACATCACTTTAAGTGTATTGTTGTTTAACATTAGTATCACGTCTTAAAAAATTTCGTTTGTAATTGTCTTTCAATATCTTTGGCCATAAGTTATATATTGTTCAATATATTACAGTATATATATATCTATATATATATAAGTTATATCAATATAATATTATCTATATATATATATAAAGTTTACAAAAAATATATGAAAAAAATAAAAAATAAAAACAATTGATTGTTTGAAGTTTAGACAATATATTATATATATGATATTAAATATATAGTAAATCAAAATAGATAACTATTGTTATATATATATCAATATAACACTTTAAGATAATAGTTCTGTTTGTATGCGTGCAGATTTCATCAACAACCTTATTTTAATTCAAATCTAAAAATGTATTGTTATATTTTCAATTATTATTTAAAGTAATGTTATTTCTATTGTAAATTTTAAATGATTATTGAGCTCAGGTAGGTTTTAGGGATAGGTAGGCAGATGCTGTGTAATAACATATTGCTATATTCTATAAGTCACACGGCACCGGGAGGTTAGCTACCTGTGCTAAATTTTTGTAAAATTTCCTCAAATGCAAAAATTTCCAATTTGTGTGAAAATTTTCAATTTTTATTGAAAGCAATGTTATTTCTATGGGAAATTTTAAATGTTTATTTAGCACTGGTAGGTTTTAAGGACAGGTAGGCAGGTGTTGTGTAATTACACTTTGCTATATTGTGTGAGTCTTAGGGCACCGGGAGGTAAGCTACCTGTGCTAAATTTTTGTAAAATTTTCTCAAATGCAAAAACGATTAAATTTTCAATTTTTATTAAAATTATTTAAATTTATATAAAAACTAAAAATTCTCAAATGTTTAGACCAAACAATGTCTAATGGTTCAGTAGTTTTGTTACATTAGGTTATGTAGTAGTTGTATAAACAAATTAAGTCTCATTCAAACTACTTATGATGAATATTTTAAAATTAGTAAAAGAATTGCACGGCTATAGACGTTGCGCGGGTTAAACTAGTATTTTTAAACAAATAAAATAAAATAAAAAAATAGTCGTAAAAACAATTCAACTATACTTATTACTATACTAAACAACATTATTTAGTATTAGTGAGTGAGTGAGTGAGAGAAAGAGAGAGAGAGAGAGAGAGAGAGAGAGAGAGAGAAAGAGAGAGAGAGAGACTATTATGTCAATCATGTATTTGTTGATGTCGTCGTGTATTGTTTTTCAATGATATTTTTTTTGTCTATAGTTTTGTTGATATATAGTATATATATATATTTTTGAAAATAAAAATTATTTGTCAACGAAATCAACAGTAATTTTTTTTTGTATGTTTTATTTGTTATAATAATAATAATTATAATAATAAACATATTTATAAAATCTATTAATAATATATTTATATATATATATATATACTCAACATATTATTACTGGCAATCACAATAGATAGAAAAAAAAGTATCTAGTTAAATTAGAAAAATTAAAACAAAAATAATTTATTACTAATTAAGTGTCAACAAAAACAAAAAAATATATACAGTATTTAAAAAAAAATCTAATATATTATATATAATTTAATGATAATTATATAGCAAAATTTATATGTTAATATAATAATAATGATAAATTTTGTTATCTGGTACCCAATAACAAAAAAAAATTAAATAAATTGCATTTTTTTATATACAACAACAACAAAAACAAAACTAAATATATATATAAAAAAAAACTTAATAATAATCAAATATTTCACATCACGTTTATTGTTGGCAATTGTTTTTTGTTTTTGTTTGTATTGTTTTGTTTGCCATCACATAAGTTGATGACAACAAAACAACATAAGTTAGTTAAATATATATATATATATGTTATATATAAAAGTTATATACAGTTATATACGGTATATATATATATAACTTATAACAAAATAAAACAATTATTTTTACATTAGTATTATTATTATTATAGTATATTGCATTAACTAAAATAGTAATAACAAAACATATGCTAATCAAATAATAATCAAGATAACTAACAAAAAAATTCAATAATAATAATAATAATAATAATTTTGTATCAAATTATATTATAGTTTAGTTTATTTATTTGAACAGTATATTTAAAAAGTAATTATTAAATTAAAGCTTTAATAATAATAATAATAATAATAATAATATATTTTAGAGATTAACATAAATAATTTGCTATATTATCATAAATAAATTTTAGTACAAAAATTTTAGTCTACATTTGAAATTATATTATATTATATTAATTAGTAATTTTTGAATACAAAATTATATACTAAATTAGGATTATAATAATAACTAATTTGTTGTTAACTATATAAATATATATATATATATAAATTAAAGATTACTAACAAATAAGCATAGTCAGATTAAATTATTTAAAAAAAACATTTTAATTGATATACAAATTACTTAACAACAATTTTAATTTATAAAGTAAAAATTACCCAACTAAAAATTTTTACAAAATAAATTGTTTGTTTTGCTATTTATATATATATATATACTCTATATATATATATATATATATATATTATATATTCAAGTACTTAATGTGTTAATATTAAATAAAGTAATAGTGTGTATGTATGAATGTTTGTGTATGTGTTTGTATGTATATGTATTTGTATGTGTGTGTGTATGTATGTGTGTGTATGTATGTGAATGTGTGTATATGTATGTATGTGTGTATGTATATGTGTGTGTATGTATGTGTGTGTATATATGTATGTGTGTGTGTATGTATGTGTATGTGTATGTGTGTGAATGTGTGTATATGTATGTATGTGTGTATGTATATGTGTGTGTATGTATGTGTGTGTATATATGTATGTGTGTGTGTATGTATGTGTATGTGTATGTGTGTGAATGTGTGTATGTATGTGTGTGCATGTGTATAGGTATACACTATTAAAACTACAGTATCGACTTTACCATTAAGGTATATATATATATATATATACAGTAAAGTATATGTATGTATGTTTGCAAATCGTTTAAAAAACATTTGCACATCATTTGCTCCATTTATTTGGTAATCTACTTAAGCAACATTTTTACTATGGCTCTCTCACTCACTCACCCACTCACCCACTCACTCACTAACTCATACATATTGGTCCAAACATTAACAAACATACAGATCTAGGTATGAGCTATACTATAGTATTATTAATATTATATATATATATATATATATATATTTTGGGTGGACTACTATTATAAATATATCCAAAACACACACATACAGTACATACCCGGCCATAGTATGGTATGGTATGGTTTGGTATTATTTATTTAAATAATATATTCAATTCAAAATCTACAGTACAATCAAAAGTGATGATAATGTGTTGGTTTGGATCGTTAAATGAGTGCACCATATGGTATAAAACTACAGTAGTTTTATATATTTATATCTATATATATATAATCTTATATATGATATATATAGCTTATATACATTACCATATAATATATGATAATATAATATTATTGACATATATTGATTGTCATACACACATACATGTTTTTTGATTAATTTATTTTAATAAATAATAAACAAACAAAAAATAAATTATAATAATTTTTATATCATATATAACTATAAGTATAATATAAAGAATATTTGATAATCACTTATATTGTAATTAACTGTAAATTTTTTAAAAAGTTTTTTTTTAAAAATATAAATATTGATTACAATACTACAATTATGATTTTAAAAAATATATTAAAATATTATATATAAAATAAACTACAAATATTTTTTGTTGTTGATTTATTAAATTAGTTTAATTAAAACAAAATTAATTATTGAAGAAATTTTTTATAATATATTTAATATAAAATAAACTTTAAATTACTATAATATTTTGAATGTATAGAAAATGCAATTAAAATTATAATAAAAATGATAAAATTAGTTTATAAATATATATTATATATATAAAGTGACATATACTGACAGTTTATATAAAAATAAAAATATCTAATAATAATAATAATAATAATATTAGTTATGAAAAATATTTTCTAATAAAAATAATTTACAAAAATAATAATTAGTGACAAATATTTTTTTTGCTGATTTATATTAACGTAAATTAAATACAAAATTTAATGCAAAAATATTTTTTAAAATATAAATACTGTATATAGAGAGATGACATAATTTACATAAATATATATTATTATTATTATATAAAAATTATTATCAAATATTTTATATTATATAAAATAAATTATTTATTTATTGTTTTGTTTTGTTTTGATATATTTTTTTATGGGTAAACAATTTTATATATAGTAATAAAAAAAATCAATCTGCTATTATGCTATATTTAAAAAATTTAAATATAAATAAATAATATATATATATATAACAAAAGTTATGATCGTTTTTTTCGGATCATTTAAATATAATAGATATGATTGTGTCAAATGAAAATTGTTTGATTTTTTTCCAAAAAAATAAATAAATAAATAAATAGTTTAAATCAATTTTATATACAATATATTGAATAACTAAATATATATTTAAATTTTTCACTCACTTGAATAATAACTTACTATTTTTATGTATATATCATATTAAATATATTATTTCATCTAAACCATTAAATCATTTCATATACACTGTATATACTGTGTATATATATAAAACATTATTATATAAAAAGTATTAAATAGATACCTTAAATATTATCAAACAATATTACATTGCATACAATTACTACTACTATATTACCACTACTACTACATTCATTAATAACAAATAACATTGCTTTTGATTTTTTTGTTGGTTAGTTACACTACAACTACTACCACTACTACTAAAAACTAAATTAATATATGTGTATACAATATATAGTACATTATATACAGTATATATCAGTAT
>NW_026533222.1:497500-515000 GCF_028296485.1 Oppia nitens | reverse complement strand
CTTATAATAAATGATAATATTTTAATAATAATAATAATATCAATAGATAAACATATTTTGTAGAGAAAAAAAATAATTCATTAGTAATTATATTATAGTTACAAATAACACAAAATATATATACACTTATTTATTATATATATATACTCTATATTATGTATATATATATATATATATATATGATAGATATTTAAGCTATTCATTAATCATATATATATATATAGGATATAATGTTATCATTTTTATATTGCAATGTATATACCATATATAATATATACGTATATATAATATATATATATATATATATATATATATATATATATATACAGTATTTAAACACAAAAATTAGACATTAAATTACAAATTACAATTGCCAAATGTTTTTTTGGTCTATCATTTTATTTTAGTTTATTTATTTTTTTGTTGAAACATCAAATAATGATAAACATTATATACAGTATATTATACGTATAGTATACTGTATACAGTAGTAGTAGTAGTAGTAGTAGTAGTAGTAGTAGTAGTAAACCTTAATATAAAGTTATTTTATTGTATATACTTAAGAGAGTATATTGAATATACTGTACTTAAAATATATTTCAATGTATTGGGAATTTTATATTAAAAAAAGTCAATCTCTCTCTCTCTCTCTCTCTCTCTCGACTATAGATTCAATGTTTACATACTGTTTATATATATATATATATATTAGTTGAATATTTAATCGGAATATTTAATGAATTTGTAGGGAAAATAAAGTTTTATATATATATATTTTTAAATTTATTTTTAGTTTTTATTTGTGAAGTATTAGAAAATAAAAACCGGAAAACATTATATTAGACTTTTGGGAGAAAAAAAAAATCTCGTTTACTCACTCACTCACCCACTCCCTCACACCAAACACACACACACACACTTACATTATTATAATATATAAGTGCTATACTTATTGCCGTTTTGAGTGTCATTTATTACACACACATATATATATACTAAACTTTAATCTTTTATTAACCCATAGTATAGATAGATAGATAAAGAGAGAGAGAGAGAGAGAGAGAGAGAGAGAGAGAGAGAGCATAGGTTAGATGTCTCTCTCTCTCACTCTCTCTCTCTCTCTCTCTCTCTCTCTCTCACTCTCTCTCTCTCTCTCTCTCTCACCCACTCACTCACTAAACCAACAATAATAATAATATGAATAAATTGTGTCATAACTACAAAAACTATAGTACTTTACAAAATTTATTGTAAATATTATTATTATTTTATTATTATTTTTATCAAAATTTTTATATCATATAAAAATTTATTATTATTTTTATATTAATGCTAAATTTTATTATGTATTTATAAAGTGAAAAATAAAATTATTAATATATATATTTTATCAGTATATATATTATATAATAAAAAAAGTATTATTTTTATATTCACATTATTTTTCATTCAATATACTGTATATATAAAATTTGAGATTTTTTTCATAAAAAACTAAAATATATATCAAATTATACGGTATTTATTACTCACTACTACTGTATATATGAAATAAATTTTTTAATTAAATGCTATCATAAAAAATATAAATAAATATAAATTCGTAACTTTATATTTTTTTAACAAAAAAATATAAAATAAAATAAAACGGAAATTATAAATATAAAATTTTACAAAAATTTATTTTAATATATGTATATCAAAAAAAATATGACAATATATATATATATATAAAATAAAAATATATTCAAACTAATACATAGATATAAATATATAATAAAATACAGTACTAGATATCATCAATATATCTATATATCATACTATAATATAAATTCAATTTTTTTAAAAATATATATAAATATATATATTATATAAGCAACAACAAAAATAATAGCAGATATTTATATAATTTACAAATATATATATATATATATTGCTGATCACTAGACATATATATATATATATAATATATATTTTAAAGGAAATGGGAGACCATCTAAAAAAGACCGCATAGTGTTTTGGTTTACCCCAACTAAACACCAAAAAAAATAATAATAATAAAAAATAAAATAAAATCATATCATCATATAATAATAAATAACACATAACTGGTGTAAACCACACATATATATACAGTATATACTATAGTAGACAAAAAAAATAACTGTTATTTAGCAGAAAACAATTTTTTTATATTTTATATATTTTTTTAAAAATAATAAAAATAAAAAATATTTTTCTGTATATACTATTTACTGGTGGATACAGACAGCTATAATGATTATGATAACTGTCTGGTCCTCTAATATAATACATACTATACTTTATTTTTTTAGGTTAGTTATGTACAGTACTGGCTATACCCATTGCTATTATAAATAGGAAAATAATAATAATAATAACTATGGCTAAGGTATGTACAGTAACTGTATATTAAGCGCTTAAGTGTTTTTAGTTGTTTAGTAGTCAATGAGTAGAGTACTAAAAAATAAATAAATAAATGTTAGGAATATTCTGTAAAAAATTTATTTATATTTATATATATATATATATTTCGACAAACATTTTGCTGAACCATTAAATTCTTGTGTTTGTGTGTTAAAAGAGAGAGAGAGAGAGAGAGAGAGAGAGAGAGAGAGAGAGAGAGAGAGAGATATTCTTTACAGGAAATTCATTAAGTTTTATATGTTTTTTTGAAATAATATTTAGAGAGAGAGAGAGAGAGAGAGAGAGAGAGAGAGAGAGAGAGAGACAGACAGACAGACAGACAGACAGAGAGAGAGAGAGAGAGAGAGAGAGAGAGATAGAGAGAGAGAGAGATTGCTTACTCACTCACTCATAATCGCTATGTATTAATAGTAGTCAAAAAAAATAAGTCAAAAGTGCTAACAATTTAATTTATATATATTATATATATAGGGTTATCAGTTAGTTAGTTAAGAGTTATATATATATACTCTATAGAGTACTACCACTACTACTAGTAGTAGTTTCTGATATGATATATACTTTTCAAACCACTTGACATATACTACTACTACTAGTAGTTTGAACTATAACTACAAACAGTTAGCTAAAGGAAAGTCAGCCACACTGGGAGCACACATATTATATACAGTACTATACTATACTATTATAGAGCTGTTAATAAGCTCATTGACACAGCTTTTTACTTGAGATAAACAACACTCAATTCATTTTTATTTTTATTTCTCTCTCTCTCTCTCTCACTCTCTCACTCACTCACTCACTCACACACTCACTCACTATCACATCATTCCCTATCCCTATCCCTTTTTTTAGGGCTAACTGTGTTTACACTATTGAACAACACTAGAAACTATTAACTAGTAGTAGTAGTAGTAGTAGTAGTAGTCATATGTATGGACAGTACACTATAGTACAAGTGCTAGTAGTAGTAGTAGTAGTAGTAGTAGTAGTAGTAGTAGTAGTAGTTAATAGTTGTAAGGGCTATGAAATATATGTTTAGTTTTCTAGTATTTATTTATGAGACTTAACTAATAGAAATAAGTGCCGCACAGCAGATATAGTAAGAAAAATAATAATAATAATAATAATGTTTAACTTTATTTTTATATCATATATATACTGTATATATATATATATATTGTATTTTTAGTCATCAACTATATAGTAAACTTTATAATATACTGTAAAAATATATATATATATATTGTTGTATTTAATTTGTTGTTATTGTCTGTTTGTGTAAACTTATTGTTTAGAGAGTATGACTGTATATAATAATAATAATAATAATTTTATTTATTAGTATATAAAATATATTAAGGATACCCTAAATATATTATTTTTTATGTGTTATTTTTAGATAGTTTTGTAATACAGGTATATAAACTGTATATTGTATAAACATTTTTTCTATATATATATATATATATATATATATATATATAAATATACATTAAATTACAGTATATTTTATGGATAGTTGTCTCCCACTAATAGTAGATAACATATTGACTAATAATTTTTTTATAAGAAAAAAAATAGTTGAAAGTAAAGTATAGTAAATATTTATAACATTTATTTAAAACACAAATTTATAGCATACACACATACATGCATATACACACACACATACATACATACATACATATACATACATACATGCACCTAATAAACTACAACTATTTTTGTAAATTTTTAATATTAAAATTGAACTAATTTTTTTGTAATTATTTCACTACATATTGGACAGGGAGTTACTATTACTGTATTATTATTATTATTATTATTATTATAATTAGAAAAATTTTATTATAAATTTTTAATACCAATATTAACATATATATACAGTAAATATAATTAGAAAAATTCAATAAATATGTTAAATAAATAACTATTTTTAGAAAAAAAAATTGTATTCAAATGGGGATTTAAAAAAACGCTTGAAACCATATGTCGACACCAAATAATATATATATATATATATATATAATCTCTATAATCAATAAATAAAAGGATGAGGAATAGGATGAGGAGGAGGAGGATAGGGATCATAATTTTTGTTTCAATAATAATAATACAATAAAATCAAATCAAATGGGTGTGAGTGAGTGAGTGTGTGAGTGATAGTAGAGTGGGTACACAATTGAATATTATCATTGTATGTATGTATGTATCTGTAAAATAAAGTTTTTTATATTGAATGTAGAAACATATATATAATGTATATATATATAGAGTAAAAATTATATATAATATATAGTATATAAAGATTAATATACAGTATATATATATAATGATATATTTTATCCAACAATGAACAGTCACACACATATATATATACATACACACACACACACATATACACACACATACATACACACACACACAGTGTTATTGTGTCACACAGTGAAAGAGAGGACAGTATGTATAGCACACTCAGACACACTCACTCACACACACACACACACACACACACATAGAGCACAGGGATGTTGAGTAAAAAAGGGAGACAAACAACACACACACATACACTAAAAAAAAACACAAAATCATTTGACAGCTTTTAGCCCATTGCGCGACACATCAGTGGAGATACCATTTATCTGCCATACAAATGACCGTTTGCTTCATTGACTCTAAACATTTACACTCCTAGTCCTCTGTATTTTTTTTCATCCCCCAAAAACTACTACTACATCCCTGTCCTCTCTATCTAATAATATGGAGCACCGAACACACACACACACACACACACACACATAGTGAACATTGTATATACCGTATCCAATAGACTACAGTTTCATACATATAAGTGAACTGTTTTTTTTAAAAAAATATTTTTTTTTCTAAAAAGACAGTCAACTTTTAAAGTGTTTGTACAGTATATCTCATATTTTTGTTGTTGTTGTATAACACTTATATACTGTACTGTACTATATATATATACAGTATATATACACACAAACACATAGACACATATCATTCAAATATACTTTATTACAACCTAAGCTAACATATATAGTATATATATATACTGTATATAATAAAAATATAGACATAGATAGCACTTACCATTTATCAGGGGCTTTAATATTATTGTAACGCATACCACACACACACACACACACACACACACACACACACACATCACCCAATAAAAAACTATTACAACTATTACTACTAGAAGTCAAGATTTTTATCGTTAACTTTTATAACCTTATCTAATGTGTGTTTGTAAGTGTGTGTGTAATGTATATAATATATACTATAATATAATGTAATTATTTTTTAAAAGATATGAAAAATTAATATTGAAAAATTTATTTTTGCTATGTGTGTGTGTGTGTTTCACTTAAATTATGATTATGATTGTTATACATTATATATATAATATATGTAATATATATATATATATATATATATGCTACCATGTAATTTTCTGGTATATAAAAATTATTTATATGGCAAAAATGACTTGAATTAATAAATAGATATATTTTAAGTACTTTATATATTTATATATATAGTTTAGTATATAAATTATTTTTATAAAATTGTATTATACATCTAATAGCTTACATAAAATATATATACAGTATATAAAAATATAAAAATTATATATTAATAATAATGACTAACTTATTATCTTAATATATATATATAAAGTCTCAAATGTGCAATATTTTATACATTTGTTATTTTTAAATGACTACACCTTCAAATAAATGATTATTTTATTTTAGTTATATATGTATATTAATATATTAAAATATATGCATATAATAATAATTTGTAAATTATTAGATTTTTAAATTAATATATTTTAATAGTAATTACATATATATAGTACTAATCGTTTTAAATCATTTTAAATATTATATATCTTTATATTCTCTCTCTTTTATCTAACTTACTCTCTCTCTCTCTCTCTCTCTCTCTCTCTCTCTCTCTTCTCTCTCTATTTATTTATTTCATTAATAAAAATATACTTAAAATAAATTAATATAATTATACAATAGATATATATATAGTATAAATCTATTTTTCCACTGAAAACGTTAATAATCATTAATGATACCCAAAAATTTTTAGAGCTAATTAAAAGATTTATATATATAAATCAAATTATAAAATACATTACATTGTCTCTCTCTCTTTCTCTCTCTCTCTCTCTCTCTCTCTCTCTCTTTAATTGATTTAACAATTTTTTGATATTTTTATCTCTCATTTTCACAAAAATTAATCCATTAAAGTAATACTAATTTCAAACACACACACACACACACACACACACACAGAGACAAAACATTTATCAATTATTTTAAATATATTAACAATTTGCCAAAAAATATAACAGCAGTTAAATGTTTTTTTTTTATTATTAATATTAAGTAATTGAAAATAATTTACAAAAATTATTTTTATGACATTTCACTCGCCTATCAATTGCAGACATTATATATATATATTTATTATTGTTGTTGTTGTTGTTGTATTAAGTTTACTATAATATATATATATATATAATTTTAGTTATCATTTATTTAAATTGCAAATTATATATATATATAATATATCATAATTATATATAAATTTATGTAATGTATAATACAGTATATACAGTATTGAAGCTGCAAAATGATTATACATATAAGATATATATATATATAATGATTATATATAAGTTTATGATAATATATTTTATCAAAAAAAATAAATAAAAATAAAAATAATTTTATCTACTTGTATTTAATATTTTATAAAAACTAAAAATTTTACCCAAAAAATTGATGTACATATACAGTAAAAATAAAATATATATATACTCTAATAATAATGTGTCCAAAAAATATATATCTTATATATAATAGTTTATAACACACATTATAGATAAGTTTTAGTGTATATCTAATTAAATAAAGTAAAAATGATTGATGTCTTATATATATATATTGATATAATATTATATATATTAAAAACTATTAGACATTATTAGAAATTTTTGATAATTTTTAATATCGAGACATTTAAAAATTAAAAAATAAAAAACAAGTTTTTTAATATATATATAACATAATCTAATTTGTTATATCAATAATAATGTACAGTATTATCATTATTTAAAAAAACTCATTTATTATATTATCATAATATTAATAAATATTTATTTAGTAATATAAAATAACAACATTTATTATTATTATTATGACATTAAATTAATATAATTATATAGATATATAGATAGTATATATATATATATAGTTATATTATAGATAAATTATATACAGTATATATAAACAAAAATTTTTTAATAATTACCTTTGCATGTTAACGATTGTTGTTTTAAATAAACATATAAATTAATATTATTATTAACAATAATAATAATATGTTATTTGAATAATATAAAAGTTTATATAACAATAAAATTGAAAAACACAAAATGTTGTTACACTTTATCAATTTTGATGATAATAATAATACTTAATAATATAAATGATTAGATTATTATTATAACAGTATTATTATTATTTGTAATAATAAAAATAATTATCATATAATAATACTAATACTTTTAATATAGATGTCTATCTAAATATATACTGTATATATATATATGTTGAGTACACTATTATTTTATTATCAAGTTTATTATTATTATTATTATTATGTAAAATATAAATGCATTTAATATTAATAATACTGTAATAATATTATTATAAACTAATTTATTTTTATTTCACAAACTAATAATAATAATAATAAAACACGAGTTGATACTAAAAAAATAAAATAATTTTTTGTATAGTTTTTTTGGTAGTTTTGTGAAACAATTTTACACTTAATTTTTTATTATTATTTAAAGCAACAAAAATTATTATTATTATTATTATTACTATGTATTCCCAAATGATATACTAATCTTTTTATTTTTTATATTATATTATATATATATATATAGATATATTTAAAGCAATTGTAGTAATTTTTTCAAAAAAATAAAAATAATGATAATAAAGTTTAAAGTAGCAAATCGTGCAAATGATTCACACAAATAATAATAATAATAATAATATCATTCACAGCAATATATTTACAAAATTTTTTTTATTATTATTAATATTAAACAACTTTATATATCTATATATATATTCACAGAGAAAACAGATATACTATATATTTATTTACAATAATAATAATAATAATAATTTTATTTTCCGCAAATGTGATAAAGAATATATGATTTTCAACTATTTATATATATATCATATTTTTATTAAAAATATTTTTTTAAAGTTGAATATTATTATTATTATTACTATTAGTATTCAAGTATATGTAATATAAATAAATTGGTTTATAAGTCAAATTGCTATGAAATGACATTATAGTAGTAGTAGTAATAGTATGCATACGTTTAGAAGTTATAACACATATTGTTGTTGTTGTTAAACAATTTTTAACAGTAAATACTTTATATATATATATATCCACACAAATTGTTAACTCATTTTTCAATTTATTCAACAAAAAACTTACAAAATTTTTTTGTTTGTTTGTTTGTTATATACTGTAAATATAATTCATATATGAAATTGTTTTTTTAGTTGTTTTTGTTGTAGTAGTAGTTGTCTTCAAATATATATATATATAAATATACACTCCTTATTGTACTGTATATATAAATACAGTATATTTGGTGCACACAAACAAATTGTTTTTTTTCAAAAATAAAAATATTTTTTAGGAAAACAATTAGGAGTCAGACAGACAACACAATATACTGTTTGGAAAAAAAACAACAAAAAAAAGTTTGTTTTTTTTTAGTATTTTATTTCTGGGGCACCAAATAAATGATACAAATATATCCAAAACAAACAATTCATATATATATATATAACACAATATAATAACAGTTATATATATATATATATATTTGTTTGTATGATGTCTTAAACCTTAGAGGATGAGGAGGATATCATCCACACACACACACACACACACTAACACAGCTAACTGTGCAATATATATATACAACTAAACAATACACGTATATATATATAGATATGAGAGATACCAGAGATGAGATGCCAAATCCATAGCAATTAAAAAACTAGTGGTGCGATGACTATACCGACACATAGACTATAGACACACACACATAGCTATCTCCTCACTCTGGGCTTCTCCATACCAAATGATTTGTTGTTACACTTGGATCTAACTGTTCAACTCGTTTTTGAGGAGAGCATCGTCGTCGTCGTCGACGGTCTCTATCTCATAGCCATAGTTTCAAACTACAGCATCACTTACTCTCTCTCTCTCTCTCTCTCTCTCTCTCTCTCTCTCTCTCTTCTCTCTCTCTTTCTACGGCACAGACTCTCTTCGGGCCTCTAACTCTCGATGCCTATCAATATATACAGTACTGTATATATATATATATATACCGGTATATACTGTGCTATCAGTGCTCTCTCTCTCTCTCTCTCTCTCTCTCTCTCTCTCTCTCTCTCTCTCTCTCTCTTTTCCTAACTGTGCTGTATATTAGAAAGCAATGTCTGGTTGGTGTGTGTGTGTGTATGTACTCTACATATACACTCACATATACACACATACATACAAACACATAGACATACACATAGACACACAGTACTAGTATATACTGTTTGATATTAAAAAACATAGATAGATATTATATATACAGTATATATATATATATATATATATATATATATATATATATATATATATATATATATATATAGATAGACATATACATCGATCGCACCGGCAAAACCAAAATACTACTGTCTCTATCACTCAGTCTTTACTTAACAACTGTCCTCACAATTTCAAGGAGAGAGAGAGAGAGAGAGAGAGAGAGAGATGTACAGTTAAAACTGATTTTTTTAAAAATGCTAAAATAAAATCCATTTATATATACAACAGATATAAAGTACAAGAAATATAAACTTTAAAAAAATAGTGTAAGACTTCCAAAGAGAGAGAGAGAGAGAGAGAGAGAGAGAAAAAAAATGTATTTTAAGATGAGTTTGTATTTTTGTATTTTCCATGTATTTTGTATTATATATATTTTTGTATATTATTTGGATTATATCAACTCATGGATCCAAACACAACACATACACACATAAAAAAATAAATAAATTTATAATAAATAAAAAAAACTTCCACGACTTGAATAAGTAAAATATACTTAAAAACTTAAGAGAGAGAGAGAGAGAGAGAGAGAGAGAGAGAGAGAGAGAGAGAGAGAGAGAGAGAGAGAGAGAGAGAGAGAGATGAAAAATATGGACTAAATTTAATGGTTGAATACATATATCGTTGAATAAAATCAATTGAAAAATTTTATTTTTTTAGTTTCTATATGTTGTTGTTATTATTGTTGTTGTTTTTTATAGTAATGGTATTAAATATATATATATATATATAAATTATAAATTTATATATAAATAATATCCAGTATATATTAATATTTATAATAATATATAATAATAATAATTATATAGTATTAAATCAATACAACTAAAATTATTTATATATAATAATTATTATTTTATCTAAATTTATTTTACAAATTATTAAAAATATATATAAGCTAAACACACATACACACAAATTAATATATTTATATTATATACAGTATATATATATAGTATATAAATATTTAATAAAATAATCATTAAAAATTCATTAAAAATATTATTATTTTTATTACTGTAATATTAGTTAAATATTAGTTGTCATTATTATTAGTATTACAGTACTATTATCTCTTATAATAACATTTATGTTTTTTTTTTGGTAAATGACATGAAAAAGTTAATCAAACTTTTATTTCTAATATTATTATTTTTTTCATTTTATTTAGTGAATTGCTTTTTTTTTGCTCCCCATTTGCTGTTCATTTAATCTACAATTAGTAATAATTTTTAGTTTTATTTCTCTCTCTCTCTCTCTCACTCTCTCTCTCTTTCTTTCTCTCTCTCTCTCTCTCTCTCTCTCTTTCTAAACATACGTATAGATAATTGTTTGCAATATAAAACATAACCAGTGATGTGACTCTGTTTGTCACTTAATTACATTTGCATTTAACTGACATATATTAACTGTACTTTACTTATATATACAGTATATATATAAATATATAGAAATTTGTTTCATTTATATATATATATATAAATAATTTTCTATACAAAAATATACTGTATTTTTATCTGTTTAGAGTCACTTTTATTTGTAGATTAAATAAATATATATACAATATATTTATATATATATACAAACACATAGAGAGAGAGAGAGAGAGAGAGAGAGAGAGAGAGAGAGAGAGAGAGAGAGAGAGAGTATATCCCATAATATAAAAGAGATTTGAATAATGTTTGCCATTATTTGCATGAGTTGTTCATTAAAAGTAAAAAAAAATAAAATAAAAGTTTAATTGCATCACAAAAACAGTATAAATCGATTATATTGTTATATACTGTATATAAATATATATATATATTGTATGTGTGTTTTGGGTATTAACATTATATGGCCATCCATTGAAAAACAAGTCATTAAAATAAATTTAAAATAACATTTTTATTATTATTAAAAATACAGTTTAATGTCATAAGAAATTATATTACTTAAAAAATACTATATATATTGTATATATATATTTCTACTGTATATAGTGTATCAAAAAAATAGGCTAATAATAAATAAAAGCTAGCGTTTAATGTCATAAATTCAATCAAAACATTTTACAGTATTTTTTTTGTTGAGCGCATAATTTGCACACAATTTGCCAGACAATTGACTTATTTTTTGTGTGTATATACTATAAAAATATATATTTTTTTTATTTTTAAAAGATATATAAAAGTAAAGAATATATAAAACTTTTGATTTTTTTTCTCTTTTTAAAAAAATTTAGGATTTATTTATATATATATATTAATAAAATATATATTTAAAGTAATATAAGTAATAATATTAATGGGATTATAAGTAATATAAAATAATTTATATTTATATATATATATATATAAAGTACACATAAATATATATACATTATAAATAACACTCAAAAACAAAAATCAAAACAAAATACTGTATAATGTTTTATAAAATATTTAATAAAATAAATAAATAGTTTTTTTTGAAAACTTTTGACCAAAAAAAATAATATATTATGAAATAAAATAAAAAAAATAATTTTAACCCTTATTTTGCAATTACATTATACATGAATAATCTATTGTATTGTTTGTTTAGCTATTTTTTTTGTTTGTTTGTTTGTTTGTTGGGTAACATTAATAACAATTGATGTCTTCATATAAGTTATATATATATATATATATATATATTATACAATATATATATATACAGTATAGTTGATGGCATTTTACTGTTACACCACCAGTACTACTACTACTACTACTACCTAAACAACCGTATATATCATGTATTCAATGTGTATATACCAATACCAACAACAACAACATCAATAACACCAACAACAACAAAAAACACACACTTATATACAATATATATTATATATTGAATTAATACATTTTCTCTTAACATTTAATTAATGGTCGGATTTTATAGATCACTCTCTCTCTCTCTCTCTCTCTCTCTCTCTCTCTCTCTCTCTCTCTCTAAGTTGTAAATTATAATGAAGTGATTATGAGATTTGAAAGCACCGGCATATATATTAGCCCCAATGAGATGGTGTGTTTGTGTGTGTTATTTACATTTACTATCTCTCTCTCTCTCTCTCTCTCTCTCTCTCTCTCTCTCTCTCTCTCTCTCTTGTATAGTATACACTACAGTATATATATATATATATATATATATATAAAGTATCTATAAATCACTGTTGTTTTGTCAATATTTACAACAAATACCTAACACATAGATACATAATCACACACACATACACACACACACACACACACACACACACACACACATTATTCAAAGTGTGGGTCTTATATAATCTAATAATTAGCTAAATAAAAATACAGATAAATGTAAATATATGGTACTATGTGTGTGTGTGTGTGTGTGTGTGTGTGTGTGTGTATTTGTGTGTGTAATGTAATGTAATGCATATATAATACCCCATAATATTGGTTTCTAAATAATACCAATGTATATATAAAAATAATTAGGGATTTAATACAACTACTATCCATTAAATTATATTTATTTGATTTTTTTGTTGTTAATACAAAAATACACATAAATTACTGGTGTGTTTGTTGTGCAAAAAAAAATATTATTATTATTATTATTAGTACTATTTGGGATGTATTTAGCAATAATTTACAAATTATATACACATTTGTTAGAAAACATTTATTTTATATTTTTTTATAAAAAAATATATTTTATATTTTTTCAGATTATTTAAAACAAAAATAATTTTAATTAATTTAATAGATTTTATTTTATAGAAAATAAGTAAAAAATTATATACAAAAAATGTTTATTTTTTTATAAATTTATTTATTATTACTAACTATACTGTTCAGTATTTACTGTTAAATATATTATAGTATTATTATAATAATAAATTAAATTATATAACTTAATCTATTTAATTGAAATATAAACATTTTTTTTGATGTTGTTGCTATAAATGTAATATAAAATAACTAAAAAATTTTAAATATTTTATAAATTTTGTTTTTTTTTTATAAAAAACTGATATACAATTTATATACAGTATTAGATGCCTAAAAAATTTTGTTGTTGTTGTTGTAGTTATGCTAAACTATAAATCTAAATACCAGTACATATATAGTTATTATAGTATATATACTGTATATATATATATATATATATATATAATATATCAATATATATTATGCACACGTATTTAAATTTAATACATTTTTATTGATTTTCAAAAAATACAGTACAGTATATAAAATTATAATATGATTTACTATAATTGATTATTGATCCATATATATATAGAATATATTGTATAAATTGATAATAATAATAATAATAATAAAATAAAAATAGTGATAATAAACATCATTATTACAAATATATATCATAGATAACCTAGTTCAAAAAAAATTTATAGATATCATTAACAAATAAAAAAATATTTTAGTTTTTATAGAAAAAAAATTATTTATCATTTTTTTGTTGTTGTTTTCTTTGAGTAAAAAATTTTTTTTATATACATTTTAATTTATGAAATAATTTTCAGCTTAATTTATGTTTCAACAAAAAATATTTGCATAACAAAAAAATGTTTTTTAATTTAAATTATTTAATTTAAATAGCTTATATTATTATTATTATTAACATAATTAACATGTTAATTCTATAGAAACTAAATTTTTATATAATATATATATATATATATATATGTAAAATATATACTACACTATTAACAATGGTTAACACAACACATACAGTAAATAATACTATAAATGAGATAAAAACTAAATTTGCATTATAATTATATTTATATATATATAATATTATAATAATAATAATATATATATACAGTATTTTTTTCTATGATAGTATAAAAAAATTTCTATTAAGTAAAATCTCTTTTTGTTTTAATAATACAATTAAAAGTTAAGCAAAATAAAAACCAAAATAATGTATAATTTTATATATTTTTTATTTTTTTTATACACACCATAATTATTTGGTTTAATATTATTAGTATTATATATATTATTTAACTTATATACTGCTTAAATGTTAGGGTGGGGTAGGTTAGGGATAGCCAACACATTTAGCACACAATTTGATTTTATTTCATTAAATTTCCCATTTTTTGTTGTTGTAAACACTTTATCAATGAGAAAAAAAGTGTTATATATATATATAGATAGATATATAAGTATAATATATAATAAAACTTCAACCGTATATTCAATACTATTATATAAATGCTGTATAAAAAGTATAGTAATATAATAATTTCATATACAGTGTATATTATATACAATACCTATGTGTCGGTGTCGGTGTGTGTGTGTGTGTGTGTCATACAGTCTAGTCTTTTACATTAATGATATCAGTTTTTTATGGCTATAATCTCAACAACAAAAAAATGTTTTTCAAAAAAAAAATATGAAATACTTTTCTCTCTTTTTCAACTTTTTTTTCTGTATATATACTGTATATATATATTTATTACTTGAATGAGAGTAGTAGTAGTAGTAGTAGTAGTACTGTATGTGACAAAAGTCAAACCAACAAATATATGATATACTGTTTCAATTGTAACATACATTTATCAATATATATATATATATACCTTATATATATGTATATACTTGTATATAAATATAAATTTATATATCATTTATATATATATATGTAATATTAAGAATGCATTGAATTTACTTTATTTCACTGATTTTTCACACACACACACACACTTAGTCTCTCACTCACTCACTCACTCACTCACTCACTCACTCACTCACTCACTCACTCACTCACTCACTCACTCACTCACTCACTCACTCACTCACTCACTCACTCACTCACTCACTCACTCACTCACTCACTCACTCACACACTCACTCTCTAACTGTTATAATATAATACACATATAGAAAGGCATTAGTTTTTTTTCTTTTTTTTATATATTATTAGACAAAATTTTTTGAAAATATATATTTTCTATAGAAATTGTAGTTTATATATATATATACTGTATATATTGAATTCAATACACACACACACACACACACACACACACACACACACACACACACAGAGAGAGAGAAACAGACACATACATAGACATACATAGACATACATAGACACACACAGACACACACACATACACACACATACACACACATATACACACATATACACACACATACACATACACACACATACACACACATATACACACATACACACACACACAGATACATACATACAAACTGTGTGATGTCTGGCCATGGATGCCATCCATGGTTTGTATCATCAAATGGATCCAATGAATCTCTCTCTCTCTCTCTCTCTTATGTATAGAAAATAGTTGACTTCCTTTTTTTTGCATACTTGTCTATCCCCTCTCCCTCTCCATCAACTATTATACCCGTATATTCATTGTATAGTATAATAATAATAATAATAATAATAATAATAATATATTGTATAATATTATAGAATATATATAATAATAGAATATTCTTTCGATATTATTATTATTGAGGAAAACTTGATTTTTTTCGGAGTTGAATAAAAAAAAGTCGACTACAATACTAATTGAAGTCTACATATACTATACTGTACTATACATCCCATTAAACTTATCCTTTCTATAATATATATACACTATATATATATATATATGTCTAATCATATTTTGTCAATCTAATCAATATTACTATTATTATGTATGTATGTGTACAAGTATATATGTGTGTGTATGTATATATGCATGTATGTATATGTATATGTGTGTATGTGTATGTATGTATATTTCAGGAGTCATATAATTAGGTTAGATATATACAGTACTGTATGATATATATATATGACTGACTATTCATTAGTCGACAAAATCACTTACTCTTTGGTAAAAATAAAGACAACTGATTTTAATAATAATAATAATAATAATAATAATACTGTACTGTATTATAGTTTACTGTATATATATATATCAAACATAAGGAAAGTCATGTATAGATATTATGATCAATGTTAACCAATCAAACAAATTAATACATAAAATAATTTAATTATAATAATTAGTGTCTATTGTCTGCAAACAAACAAACAAAACTAATTATCTATAAAAAAAAAAGTTTCTATCAATAACTACTTATTTAAAAAACATTATTAATTTTTAGATTTTTTAAATAAAAATAGTTATGTAAAAATGTTATTAATATTTTTAAATAATTATTTATTGATAGAAACTTTTTTTTTGTTGTTGTTGTAAATCCAAAAAAACAAAAAATATTATTATATAATATTAATATCA
>NW_026533222.1:477500-492500 GCF_028296485.1 Oppia nitens | reverse complement strand
CATACACATATATATATATATATACACACACACATATATATACACACACACATACACACTAAAACACACACATACCATACATACATACATACACTTTAAAAATTTATTTATATGTATAATATTTATAAATATTAAATACATGAATACATATACATAAGTTACATATATATATATATATATATATATATATACTGTAAATACTTTATGCAATGTTCATCTATTATTGTCTAATATATATATATATATACAGTATTATAATATAACAACAAATATTCAAATACCATAATAAAATACAGCAATTTTTGTATATTTATTTATTGTTATATATTATATATAATTTTCAAACAATTCAAAACATTTATAAAAATTGTATACTGTATATATAATATATAACACGATATAAATTATTAAATCATATGAATACAAACAAACAAACAAAAATATTTTTTGAATAAAAATTTATATCCCTAACCACTAACCGTGGTTGCAATCAATAAAAATAATATATTTAATATAAATATATGGTTTTTATGTTTATTTTTGTACAAAAATTTTTTTTATTTATTATTAATAACATGTACCAGTATGTTTGTATTGCTATTTAAAAATATTTTATATAAATTATATATATATATATAATATACATTAATATTATATAAACCAGAAAAATCATATGAATGTTAATTTCATAATATTTGCTGCAATAATTGTATGTACGTATGTATGTATGTGTGTGTGTATGTGTGTGTATATATATATATATGTGTGTGTGTGTGTATGTATGTATGTATATATGTATCTATGATATATGTATGTATATATGTGTTTGTGTTTGTATGTATGTATGTATATATCTATGTTTGTGTATGTGTGTGTATATATCATATATAATATATGTATGTATGTATGTATGTATCTATTTGTGTGTGTGTTAGTAATTGACAATTTTGACCACAATTTTTTTAAAAAAAATTATTTATATCTAATACAATAGTTACACACAATTACAATGTACTTTATATATTTTATATACAGTTTATTTTCATTGTGTGTGAGTGTGTGTTTGTATACTATTTAATCGGTTTGCCGGTTATATACAATATATATATTTATATTATAGACATATATTATATAAAACTATACAATACTGTACAAACCAACCTAACTATAAATATACAGTATATACAGTAATTGCATCTATTATTAAAAAGCCTTTTTACCGATTTTTATTTATTTTTAGGGACATCCTATAAATTATTAATTTGTCACAAACTATGGTCAAACATTGTACACACAAATAGAAAAAAAAAATCTGACTATAATTTTATAGTTATTTATAAATAATATATATTTATTTAAGCTTTTATTTAATAGTAGCTATTTTTTTTTTGATACAATAAATCTATGTTTTTTGATTGATACTAAACACATGATGATAATTATGATGTTATTAATATTTTTTTTAAGTATAATATACATGCAAACAAATATATAATATAAATATATATAAAGTCAATATATTTTAATATTTATCAACATATTTAATAAACAATAAAATTTATAATAATAATAATATATTAATAAAATATATATTATATTAATAATAATAATTTTTAGTAGATTCTCAAAATTGTATTTTAAAATTATAAATTTGTATAAAATTATAAATTAATTATATATATATATATAATTCTAAAAGTTTATTATTATTATATTAATAATATATAATTTTTAATAATTTTTCAGTAATATATACATTATATAAATATGATAAATACAAACAAAATAAATGTTTTACTCAAACATTCAATTATTTATAGACACACACAAAACAAATATGCATTTAAATAATATTACATGTATTTGTAAATGTTTTATTTGACTTATTATTAATATTATTATCAAAATTTTTATGTTTATTACTTTCATTATATTTATTAACTATTAATACAGTATATAAGTAACTAACAAATAAAAAGTAATCAAAAAATTATATATTAAATTAATTATTTTTATCATTATTACTAGTATTTTCATTACAATAATAATAATTAATGTAATCATTTAGTAGTAGTAATAATAATAATAGTATAATTGCATACATATTATTAACATTAAGTTTTTTATTTATTTGTATATAAAGTTATTTAAATAGTAGTAAAAATTATTGCTATTACTTAACATAAATTAACTTTTATTTAAAAAAAAAGATTTTTATAAATAAAAAATATCTATTAATATAATTTCATATAAATTTCATTTCACAAAACGGAAATTTATTTTATTAGTATTACTAACAAAAAAAAATAAATTAAATATTAATATATATATACTTATAATAATTTTTAAATAATTAATAAGGACTTGATTTTATAATATATTTCAAATCAGTTAATTACTATTAAAAGTAAGATAAAAAAAATATGTTTTTAAATAAATAATTAAATTTTTGTAAAATTCAATTATAAGTTTGAAATTTATATTATAAATATAATTGACAAATAAAATTAAATCTCAATATTTATTATTGTTGTTGTTTTTTAACGTTGCTATAGATAGTTGTTAAGTAATTTAACTATTTTTGAATAACAAAAAAATAAATAAAATATTAATTGAATTTTAAAATATTAAAAAATTATTTATTAATGTTTTAAATATATTTGTAAAATTTTAGCCAAATTTTTGAAGATAACACAAAAACAACAACAATATTAATAATAAATTTATTGATTAAATAACTAGAAATTAGGATTTAAAAAAATTTTCTAAACTAATAATTTAGACAAATATTTGATATTATATTTAAAAACAATATTATACTATATATATATATTTTTCTCAACATCTATTGATTTTTTAAAAAAATATAACAACAAAATTATGAAAAATATTTAAGATTTAGTTATATATATATATACATTATTATCGCATATTATTAGATAATTATACAACAAATAACTGGGTTATAAATTTAATTATTATTATTATCATCGCTATGTTTTATCATTAATTGTTGTATCATTATATATATATATAAATTATTAACAATAATATTTTTGCATAACTGTATAATACATGTGTGTGCAAACAAAAAACATATATATAATATAATCAAACATTTAAAAATATGATTGACTTTTTTTTGTTATGTGTGTGTGTATGTATTATATTATACATTATACATAATACTATACAATGGTATGTAAAATATATAATATGTGTGAATATATCAATTGTTTGGCAGTTTAATTAAAATAGACAATAAAATATAAAATGCATAACATTAACACACACACACACACACACACACACACACATGTTATTCATTAATATAGCAGTAAATTGTATAACAGATTATATCTATGTATGTTTATATGATATATAATTTTTATGATAATATTACTTAAATATTTAAATTACTTATATTTATATAGGGAATAATCCCCATGTGATGATGAAAGTCCCCCCTCCCATATAGACACATATGTACAATACAATACATATATATTTTATTATATATATATATATATATATATATATAATAAATTTACTTTTCATAATATTCACAGACAGACACACATATACACACACATATACACACACATATACACACACATATACACAACATACATACATACATACACATACATACATACATACACACACATACATACACACACACACATACATACACACACACATATATACAGACACATATACTGTATACACAAACATACATACATACACACACATACATACATACACATAAATACATACATACACACATACACACACATATACACATATATATATATACAAAAATACATACACACACACAATGCATAATTAGTAAGGAATATAATAATTTAATAAATTATATTTTATAACAATATAAATACAATACAGTATATATTAATACAATAGATTCTGTAGTATTAACTATATTACATTTTTTTAAAAAAAATAAAATATTTAAATATATTTGATTTATTATTATTATTTTGTTGTAGAAAAAAAACTAAATGATATACAGTACACACACATTATATATCACTAGTCTAGTATACTGTAATTAATGAAATGGGAATAAATGGCTTATTAATTAAATTTATCAACATTAATAAATATATTTAAAAAATATTGTTGTAAAATATATATGATAATATATTTATACGTTTTATCAGTTAATTTAATAAATTTTTGATAACCCACTGTTTTATACCCTGTATTTATATATATATATAATATATATACAGTATATATATATAGTAAATAATGTTGAGTATCACTTGGGGACCTGGCTAAAATTAGTTGAAATTTATTTACTATATATATATAGTATTAGTATAATAATATATAATATTAAGTATATTAAAATTTTTATTTATTTTTTTTGCATATTGCATGCTATTACTATTACTACTACTACTACTACTACTATTAATGTTATTATTATTATAAGTATATTATTATGTTTTTTTACGTTATCTATTGTTGTTATTTTCAAAATTATAAATTAAATTATATAATTATATCATGTATAATATACTGTAAATAGTTTACGGGGTATAAAGTAGGCTATAAATTAAAGTAAGATTAGATCAAAAAAAATGATATTATAATAATAATAATTTTATTATATTAACAAAATAATTTCAAACATGCAAACAAAAACAAACATTATTTATAAATTATATATATATATATATATATATATATATATTGATAGTATATATTATACAGTATAGTAGATATAATTGATAAAATATAATATAGATATATATAACATATACCATATTTTAGGCAATTTATCTTTTTATTTATACAATTACTTGTAATTATATATAATATTATATAAATAAAATTAATGTAATACAAAACAGATAGTAAATAAACAAATTTTTCAACAACAAAAATATAAAATACTATTTATATTAAAACCAGTTAAGAATGCTAGAAAGCATTATCAGAAAAAAAACTTGACGGTATAAAATATTATGTTCGCAAATTAATTGTCATTTATAAGAAATAAACCACATTTATATAAAATTTTAATTTTATTTTAAACATCAAATATTAAATACAAAAGTATATTTAAAATAAGGATATAATAAATGTTATATATAGATTTATGGTTTACAATACATCGTAAATATCTTGATTTGGTTCAACACATTTTGTGCAAACAAAAGTGCTTTGTGTTGTGTTATTATCCTGCTGACAATTTTGATGAAATCTTTCACCACATTGTGTACAGCGAATCATATTATTATTAAATGTTTTCGAACACAAACAATGTAGAGTTGGTATTGTTATGTATTTGGATTTGGCTTCGGTATTTCGTGTAATTGGCAATGAAATTTGTCCTGATTCATACCATCTTTGTAATCTTTGACTTTGAAACTATTTTCAGTTAGTCTTATTGAACTTGGATTAATACCAGAAATATTTAATGCCATATTCATTAAAGCATAAACACCACAATCATTAGAATTTGGCTGTTTTGTTACTCGCCAAAATTGATATTTTAATTGAGGTGTTATGTCGAGTTGTCTTATATGTGCACTTGCGACGCGTACAATTAATTCGCTAACAGATAATGCGTTAACCGAATCATAAACATTACATGTAATTGTTGTTGATGATGTATATTGAATATTGATGTAAATCCAATGATTACCAGTGTTAACAATATGGTGTAATTCTTGTCCAACATTAGTGAAATAATACTTAGGTTTTAAATATAGATAATTTTGTTGAAAACGATAAGAAGTTTGAAAATTAAGTAAGTTATTATTATTTGCTTGATTGCTAAAAATGACAGCCATTCCATTTGTAATTAGAGAATCGTTTAGCCATCCACTGTTTTCTGATCCATCAAGTAATCCTAAATCACTTGTTACAAGATCTTCATGTAAATAAGTATTTTTTGCCTTTGAAAGCCAAATATTATTTGGTAATTGATGATCTTGTAATTGCGTGTGCTTTTCTATATCTTCTTGTGATAGTCTTAAAGCAGTTATTTTAGAATCTTTCACTTTTAAATAATCTTCAATTGTTTCTTGAGATAATTTAGTTAGTACAACTGAAGATTCTTTAATATCATCTAATCGGTTGTCTTTAAATGTAGCAGCAAAATGACTTTGTTGTGATATTGGTTTTAATGTATTATTAAGATCGTTTTCTTCATTATTTGATGAGTAACTTGATTGAGAACTAACGTCAGTAACACATTCGCTATCGCAAACATCAATCCAAAATGGTATGTGATAGCTTCCATAAAAGTCATACTGATAAATTTTATCATTTTTATTACTTGTAAAAATATAATCAATTTGATTTCTATAATTAGTTGTAACTATATCATCTGATATTAAATATGTCCAATTATATGTTTTATTAGTTAAATTAACTAATGTTTGTCCGCTTTTAGTAGAATAATCAACATTGAAATCGCCACATATTATAATATGTTGAAAATTTGATGTCTTATTAGAAATGTTATTAAGTATATTTTTGAGAGTATCAAATGGAAGACCAGATGATAAATACACACCAACAACTGCAATGTTATAAAATTTGACAAAAGAGATTTCATAATGCCAAGTGGGTTTGTCATTACTATCCATGACAGAGCAAACAAATGCTGCATTAATAGACTTCTTAGCATATATAGCAACGCCTCCATTTGCAATTGTAGAATTTTCTAAGTAAACATGGCTTATAGCTGACAGTTCACCAATATTAGGTAATAAATTGTATTGACTTTTTATTCTTGTTTCTACTAAAATTAGCAAATCAGATGCCAATATGTTGTCATCACTTTGTAAATCTAAATGATTTTTTCTAAATGACTGAACATTTAAGTAAGTAATTGAATAATCATTTTGTACTGATAGAGATAAAGGTTTAATTAATAATTGAAGTTTTGCTTCTGTTTGTAATCTTTGTATTTCATTGAAGATTTCTCTATCACTTTGTTTTGGTTTCAAATTTTCAATTAATTTAAAATCTCCATCCAAGTATAATCCATTAATTGATGTTACTCGAGAACATGCAGTATAAATTAATTCTCGAGGCAAATGTTTAGTTAAATTAACAATAACTCGTTCAAATGTTGACCCCTGACTTTTATGTATTGTCATAGCTTCACAACACACTAATGGAAACTGTGTACGAGTTACGTTTACATTAAGAAATCCACCAATTTGAAAATCTTTCTTTATTGGTACAATCGGTGTCCAAGTCTCTGGAATAAAATTTAGTTTAATATATTCTTTGTACTTTCGGCGAATTTCAAATCCAGAATTTTTTGGAAATTGTATCCATATTGTTTTAATATTTGCAGTATATTTATCTTTATCTATTCTCATTAAAGTACCATAAGCTCCATTAAATAAACCATCAGAGACATCAACATTGCATGTAATCAGATATTTTAATCCAATTTTAAAATTTATATTACTCATTAACCCATTTGTATCTTGATATGTCATTTTTTCAATTTTTTCAATAATTTTTTGTCTGTCACTTATATTTTTATATCCTTTTATATCATCAATAGCTTTATTATCAATTAATTCGCCAACTTTTTCTTCGACTGCTTTTGAATTATGTAATGCTACCTCATTATTAGTATAATATAAACAAACTGATTCATTTTTGAAAGAATCTTTAACATTATAGCGAGATTTAAGTAAATTGATGTCACTTTCAGTTAAGGCAGATTTTGCAAGTCTATTCAAACAATCAACAAAATCAATGTCATTTTTTTGTCTCATCACTTTTGATAATTCATATGATCTGAATTCTCTCCATAAATAAGGACCGATTATTGCGTTATATCCATCTTTTGATTCTTTAAATGGCCACCCACCACCAACTGGTTTTGCTTGATGAAGATCTCCAATCAACAGTATTGAAATTCCACCAAATGGCAATGTATTTTGAAATATTTCTTTTAGTCTTTTGTCGATCCAATTAAATATTTTATTACTGCAAAGACTTATTTCGTCTATAACTAATAGTTTTAAATCTTTTAGTTTACAGCGCATTGTATTTGATGTATCGGCAGACAATTTATTCAAATTTCCACCAGATATCTGTTGATGGGGAAAAGCTAACGCAGCATGTAATGTTATTCCATCAACATTCCATGCTGCTTTTCCAGTGTATGCTGTTATCAATATTTTAATTGAATCCAAATCTGTTCCAGGTATAGTGTTTATAAAACGAAGTAATGATTGATAAATACATTTGAGCACATGGCTTTTACCAACTCCAGCGGATCCCATTAATATTATATTAAATGGAATTTTTCCCGTTTTAAAGCGATGTAGAATATCCATAGTAATGTTGCGTTGTTCTATATTTAATGATCTCATCATTTTTCTATATTCTTCTTCATCAATTATTTTTGGAACAGATATCCTTTCAATATAAGATTTGGATGTGTTTTCATTTGACTTGTCAGATTCATCAAAAATGTTAGCAATAGGAGATCTAATATTTAAAATTTCATGTTCTTTAGAAATTTCTTCTTCCTTAGAATTTTCATTTATATCGTTTTCATCATTTTCTTTTTCATTATCATTGATGGCGTCAAATAATTCTGTTTCTAATAATTGTGGAAAAAATAGTTTTAAATTTTCTTTTATTATTTCGATATTGGATTCGTATAATTCTTTGCATTTGTCTTCTTGAAGATCATTTTCTTCATCATTCCAATGAAAAAACAACATTACCATTGAACGATAATAATTAATTGGATCATTTTGTTTATTATATTTTTTGTAGCGAATGATTTTCATTTTTTGTCTTTTTTTCATAAATCCCATTTTATTATCAAGGACTATAATATTTGGCAATGAACTTTTGACATCACTTTCATCGTTAGATTCATCATCGTCAAAGTCAATTTTATCTGATTCGAGAATTTTTGAAGATATTGACTTGCAATAGTTATATGATGCTGCAAATTCAGCTAAACACAAATTATTAACTCGATCAATAATAACTGGTCTTGCCATATAATGATCTATAAGTCCTTTTATTGATATATCTTTCGAACCACTTGGCAATTCTTCTAAATCTTTTCGGGATTTCAATATTTGAAATCTTTCATTTGGGGGGCCATTATTAATAAATATTGTAACTCTTGACATTCGAGAAATATCCATACTCAATGCGTGATAAACAGCTTCTTGAGCCGATATTTCTGTTCCATTAACTAAAGTGTTGGCTAAATGACGTACTTGTTCTTGAATTGTTTTGTTTCCTTTCTTTGCTTCTTCTGATGCTTGTTTTAATAATAGCGACATTCCACGCATAGATTTACTTATATAGGCACATAGATATTTAACACACGCATATGGATGAAGGCAATATTGTATATCAATATTAGCACGCCATAATTTAAACCAAATTAGATTGTATGCGTTAATATTAACCGCATTTGGTTGACGTTTTAAAAATATCTCTTCGCGTTTGATAGAAGATCTGATGGCATCAATATAATCTGAATGTGACAATTTGGTCATTTTAAGAAAATCGTCAAATGACATATAATTAACAATATTTTTGTTTTCTTTTTCATCAAATGAATTTAACAATTTTTGAATAGAATCAAAGTTGTCTTTATGTTTCTTTTTGTCTTTATCTAAAACATTTTCATCCAATGGTTTCAATATTTTTGTTTTATTCATTGGCGGCATAGGAAATCGATAACGACACGTATTCTTTACTTTAAGACAATTTTCTTTATGTCGATGTATTTGCAACGAATTAATAAGATTTGTTGTGTCTTCATCAACACATTGTGTATCTTCTTCGTCATCTGTATCATAATATGCTGTTGTTGATGTCGATGTGATTTCATCAATAAAGTTTATTACATCTACTTCGCTGTTAACATTATTTTTATCATATTTTGGGGCATCAGATAACCAAAGAAGTCCGTGAATGTGTGGCGAACCTCTATGTTGAAATTCAACACGATAATAACTTTCGATAACACGTTTATTTCCAAAAGCTACTCCAGGTTTTATTATTAGATTGAAAAAATTTCGATATCTGTGTTCAAAATATCTGCTTGAAGTCACTGGATCTCGCCTTATTAATAATAACTTTTCTTCTCTTTGAAGATTGTTAGCTTCTTCTAATGTTAATGACATATTATTTAAAACTTTGCTTAAAATAACCAGTAGTTCATCCCAAGATGATTCAGCAGCGGATAAAGTAAAAAATAAAGTAGGCAATCCAAGTTGTCGTATCATTGCTATGGTTTCGTCACGTTTTTGTTCCCAATAAGATGGACTTGTTCTAAGTTTCGACATGCTTTTAAATGCCTTGTCTGATGCAATAGCTTGATTAACTTTAGTGCTGTCTAGCGCATCATTAACTGACCATTCAGATTGTCCTTTTATTTTTCGTTTAAAAATATTTGTTGCACTTATAGCCTCATTCCATTGTTTTCGTTTAAATGTAAAAAAAAGATATGGAATATTTTCAGCACATCGGCGATCATATCTTCTTAATTCTGATTTTGCGAAATCTGCGACTGAAAATCGCATAGTTTTGGTAATTAATGGGCGTTCTTGTCCGGCAAATAGTTTAGGAAATGCCAATGAAGCTGCATTAATATCAATCAAAATATTTAAAGGCTTTTTTCCTTCCCCAGGAGCGTATGCTACTCCAACTTGTGGATCTTCACTATCCCAAAGAGTATCTAAGCATCCAACATTATCAGATTCGTCATCATTAATGATAGCAGTCTTTGTGTCTTCTTCTAATTCATTTATTTGAGAAAAGTCTTTGGGAAATCGTTTATACCAGTCTTGTTTTAGTTTAACACCAGCATTTATATAGGCACTTTGTTTAATCAAAAAATTAAGTGCTATCTTTAACTCGTGAGGTCTAACAGTTTTATACAAGTCTTTGTTATCTAATCGTGAAGGATCACTTATTCGTCTTTTTAATTGTACTCTTATAATGTGCAATTCATCGTCAATTCTTGGCAATAATGGAAGCATTGAATTTGGATCTACTGGAACGTTTACAACGTTTCCTTTCATTTTATACTGACCACCTCTTGGTAAATGTAATATTGTTTCGAATATTATTCGTGCGGACACCATCCTTTCTTCTAAGTCATTAAGACTATTAAGACATTCTGGTATTTCTGGAAACATCAATCCATGAGATAAAGATAATCGAGGAATTTTTGCTTTTAATATGTCTTGATAACAGGTATTGCAAAATTGACAATTTTCTTTTAAATTAAAGAAATCGATTTGTGTTTTCTCATTGTCATTCAATTTTATGAAATTAATAATGTTAATAGGACGAATTTGAGTTTTAAACCATAAACATCCACAACAAGAACAGATTTCTGTCGGACCATATAACTTTGCTTCTTCAAATTTTTTGATATTTGAATGATTTTGTTTTATTTCTTTAATTTGTTTTTTAACATCTTTTTCACGATCACGTGTCTCTTTATCTTTAAAACGTTTATCAGCCATTCTTTGTTTATTGGCTTCTCTTTCACGATCACGTGTTTCTTTATCTTTTAGACGTTTTTCAGCCATCCTTAATTTATTTGCTTCTTTTTCACGATCACGTCTTTCTTTATCTTTAAGACGTTTTTCAGCCATCCTTACTTTATTTGCTTCTTTTTCACGATCACGTGATTTTTTATCTTTAAGACGTTTTTCAGCAATTCTTTTTTTATCTGCCGAATTTTTTCGTTTTTTTTAACGACATCTTCGTTTCCTGAATCAGACATGATTTTTTATCTAAAAAATATTTATTTGAAATTAATTGTTTTAATGTGACCAAATATTTAATGTTGACGCAATTAATAATTTAGCACAAAAAACAAAAATTAAATATTTATTTAAATATTATTTTATTAGCACTAATTCACTGTAATTATAAAATTAATTAGACTTACATGTTGTCTCTTCGATGTCTCGACTCGAACTGAAAATTGAAATTAATTTTTCTCTATTTATAGTGATATTAAATGTTGACGCAATATTTAACGTTGACCCAATATTTAATGTTGACCAAATATTTAATGTTGACGTAATTAATTATTTAACAAACAAAACAAAAATTAAATATTTAAATATTATTATATTAGCACTTATTCACTGTAATTATAAAATAAATTAGACTTACATGTTGTCTCTTCGGTGTCTCGACTCGAACTGAAAATTGAAATTAATTTTTGTCTATTTATAGTGATATTAAATGTTGACGCAATATTTAACGTTGACCCAATATTTAATGTTGACGTAATTAATTATTTAACACAAAACAAAAATTAAATATTTATTTAAATATTATTATATTAGCACTTATTCACTGTAATTATAAAATAAATTAGACTTACATGTTGTCTCTTCGGTGTCTCGACTCGAACTGAAAATTGAAATTAATTTTTGTCTATTTATAGTGATATTAAATGTTGACGCAATATTTAATGTTGACGTAATATTAATGTTGACGTAATTAATTATTTAACACAAAACAAAAATTAAATATTCATTTAAATATTATTATATTAGCACTTATTCACTGTAATTATAAAATAAATTAGACTTACATGTTGTCTCTTCGATGTCTCGACTCGAACTGAAAATTGAAATTAATTTTTGTCTCTATTTATAGTGATATTAAATGTTGACGCAATATTTAACGTTGACCCAATATTTAATGTTGACCAAATATTTAATGTTGACGTAATTAATTATTTAACACAAAACAAAAATTAAATATTTATTTAAATATTATTATATTAGCACTTATTCACTGTAATTATAAAATAAATTAGACTTACATGTTGACTCATTAATTATTTATATAATATAAATGTTGACTCAATAATTATTTATATAATATAAATGTTGACTTAATAATTATTTATATAATATAAATATTGACTCAATAATTATTTATATATTATAAATGTTGACTCAATAATTATTTTATATTATAAATGTTGACTCAATAATTATTTATATAATATAAATGTTGACTCAATAATTTATATAATATAAATATTGACTCAATAATTATTTATATAATATAAATGTTGACTCAATAATTTATATAATATAAATGTTGACTCAATAATTATTTATATATTATAAATGTTGACTCAATAATTATTTATATAATATAAATGTTGACTCAATAATTTATATAATATAAATGTTGACTCAATAATTATTTATATATTATAAATGTTGACTCAATAATTATTTATATAATATAAATGTTCTCAATAATTATTTATATAATATAAATGTTGACTCAATAATTATTTATATAATATAAATGTTCTCAATAATTATTTATATAATATAAATGTTGACTCAATAATTATTTATATATTATAAATGTTGACTCAATAATTATTTATATATTATAAATGTTGACTCAATAATTATTTATATAATATAAATATTGACTCAATAATTATTTATATAATATAAATATTGACTCAATAATTATTTATATATTATAAATGTTGACTCAATAATTATTTATATATTATAAATGTTGACTCAATAATTATTTATATAATATAAATGTTGACTCAATAATTATTTATATAATATAAATGTTGACTCAATAATTATTTATATAATATAAATGTTGACTCAATAATTATTTATATAATATAAATGTTGACTCAATAATTTATATAATATAAATATTGACTTAATAATTATTTATATATTATAAATGTTGACTCAATAATTATTTATATAATATAAATATTGACTCAATAATTATTTATATATTATAAATGTTGACTCAATAATTATTTATATAATATAAATATTGACTCAATAATTATTTATATATTATAAATATTGACTCAATAATTATTTATATATTATAAATATTGACTCAATAATTATTTATATAATATAAATATTGACTCAATAATTATTTATATAATATAAATATTAACTCAATAATTATTTATATATTATAAATATTGACTCAATAATTATTTATATATTATAAATATTGACTCAATAATTATTTATATATTATAAATATTGACTCAATAATTATTTATATATTATAAATATTGACTCAATAATTATTTATATAATATAAATATTGACTCAATAATTATTTATATATTATAAATATTGACTCAATAATTATTTATATAATATAAATGTTGACTCAATAATTTATATAATATAAATGTTGACTCAATAATTTATATAATATAAATATTGACTCAATAAATATTTATATAATATAAATATTGACTCAATAATTATTTATATATTATAAATATTGACTCAATAATTATTTATATAATATATAAATATTGACTCAATAATTATTTATATATTATAAATATTGACTCAATAATTATTTATATATTATAAATATTGGCTCAATAATTATTTATATATTATAAATATTGACTCAATAATTATTTATATAATATAAATATTGACTCAATAATTATTTATATATTATAAATATTGACTCAATAATTATTTATATAATATAAATGTTGACTCAATAATTTATATAATATAAATATTGACTCAATAAATATTTATAAAATATAAATATTGACTCAATAATTATTTATATATTATAAATATTGACT
The DNA here is from genome assembly GCF_028296485.1 of Oppia nitens. NCBI lineage: Eukaryota > Metazoa > Arthropoda > Arachnida > Sarcoptiformes > Oppiidae > Oppia > Oppia nitens. The sequence goes on along the minus strand of NW_026533222.1, from coordinate 477,847 downwards.
CAATAATTATTTATATAATATAAATATTGACTCAATAATTATTTATATATTATAAATATTGACTCAATAATTATTTATATATTATAAATATTAAGTATAACAAAATGAACAGGTAAAATCATACTTTTGCCGCCATTATTATTTAAAATAAAATAATAATTTTGATCTATTATATCTTATTTTTGATGCTCTTCTTTGATAGAATTCTAAACGTTAAAATTTTTACCTAAAATTTTTTACTTTGGCCGCCATTTTCTCTATGTTCCCGAAGAGATATCAAAATTTTAATGCATATTTTTATGCTTACTTTTGATGCTCTATTCAAATCTATACTTAAAAAAATTTTC
>NW_026533222.1:360000-472500 GCF_028296485.1 Oppia nitens | reverse complement strand
GGATATACAGTATATATATAGTACTTAAATAGTCGCTACCATTTGGGATGTATAGCACAAAAATTCAAGCAAACAAACAAACAAAATAGTGAGGAACTGGTGATCAAAAAAAAAATATATGAAATTTTTTTTTTGTGAGATTGAGGAGAGAGACGGTTAAGTGTATGTATTGTATATATAAAGTATATATATATATATATTTATAAACATTATTCAGGGATTTTTGTTGTTGTTGGGTAGCCATGAGTTTTGTGACTATACTTATGGTATATACAGTATAAAAGTTTCAAACAGTATATATTGTTATTTGAAATACATATATATATATATATATATGAAAAAGCAAATGATTGATTGATATTCATCTGTAAAATTACAAAAACACTTAAACTATTTTTTTTATTATCTCTCTCTCTCTCTCTCTCTCTCTCTCTCTCTCGGGTGTGTATATATATTGACTACCGGTGCTCAGTGTGCTGATGACTACTACTACTACTAATACTAGTGATGCTGATGTCATGTAATAAAATGTGAATATATATATATATATATATATATTTTTGTAGCTACTGTTATATACTGTATAAAAATTTATATATATATATATATGTTAAAAAAATAGTATATACAGTATGTGTCGGAAACTAAATAACAATACATTGTTAGGGAATATTATCAATCTATATATATATATATATATATGTTTATACAGTATATATAAATTTAGAAATATATAAAATTTGATAAATATATTCAGTATATCAATAACGAAAAAATATATATACAATAAAATTCATGTATTAGTAATATACTAGTAGTTTATATACTGTATTAACATATATACAGTATATAATTTTCCAATGAGATGACTATCCTATGTATTTTATTTTTTATTTTTTTATATATACATATTTATCAATACATATAAAATACTACTGTATAATGACAACCATATATTTAATATATACATACACAATGGGTTTTATGGATTTTTAAAAAAAATTTATTCAATACATGTATACTACAATTTTAATAATTATATAGTTATCAATTTAATAAAATAAAATACTTACTAACAAAAATAAAATATACAAAAAAAAACTAAATAAAATAATTTTTTTTTTGACAAAAATCGAAACATTTTACTTAAATTGTATTAAACTATATATATATATATAAATGGGAAACAATTTTTCAATTTTTTATGTTTTTTAAAAAACTTATATATACAGTATATAATATTAGTCTAATGTATTATATATTTATATATATATATAAGTTAAGAAAAAATTTTAAGCAAATTTTTTTTCATATACATTATAAACTTTATAAGTTATATCATATATATGTTATCTTTAGTTTTAGTTTTTTTTATTATTATTTCATACAAATATATATACAATTTGTTTTAAGAGAGAGAGAAAGAGAGAGAGAGAGATAATTCATTTTTTATTTTATGTTTTTTTTAATATTAAAAAATACATTAATGTTTTTTAAGAGAGAGAGAGAGAGAGAGAGAGAGAGAGAGAGAGAGAGAGAGAGAGAGAGAGACTTCGTGTCAGTAATATATGATTATCGAGAAAATATAATTTAGTTATTATATTATAAAATAAAATTCATTTATTATCATAAATATCTATATATAATATCATATATATATATATATATATAGTATATACTAATGTAAATACATGTTTATAAGTTATACATTAGTATACATATGTATATAAGTATATATTCCTATATATCTATATAAATAAGATATATATATATATAATTAATATCTATCTAACTATCAGTGTATGTTTGCATCAAACATTTTACTACTACTATTACTACTACTACTACTACTATAAAACAAATTTTAAAAAAAACTATATTATATTTTTCTCAATTCAATAAAAACACTTAAAAAACATTTTGTTTGTTTGGTTGTTGTTGTTTGAAAATACAGTATTTATTTCTTATTAGACCATTAGGTAAGTAATGTTTAAAAATAAATTTTTTTTTATAGTAAACTTAATATAGGTTTTTTTGAATACTAAATAACAACAACAACAACAAAATATCACCAAAAAAATAAATATATAATTTTTTTTATTTTGAGTCACTTTAAACATATTTGTTGAAGGAAACCATCAAATAGACATTCCTGTAGTATAACTGTAGTATATTTTTTTATATGTATTTCCACTGTGTGTGCAAACATTACTGTCCTCTCAGCTGGAAATTCAAACAGTTTTATATATACTGTATATATATATATATTGTTGGGTATTATTCATCTCAATTGCAGTTTATTTTAATACTGAAAATCATTTTATATATATATAAACTGTACTTATCTTTAGTGTAATAGTTATGAGTGTTTGACCCCATTCTTAGGGGAACTACATCTCTCTCTCTCTCTCTCTCTCTCCCTCTCTCTCTCTTTCATCACTAATATATATATATATATATATATATTATAATATAAGATAATATATCCCATTCCCTCTACCAAAACAATTAGTACATTATATATATAATAATATATTTTTTTGTTGGTTGTTAACTGTATTGTTGATAAATAATATAGAGTTGTAAATCAATTAAATTAGTAGTAGTAGTAGTAGTAGTAGTAGTAGTAGTAGTAGTAGTAGTAGTAGTAGTAGTAGTAGTGAATAATAAACAATAATAAAAATAATAATTTATTTAAATATAAATAATAAAATAAAATACTGTATATAACAATACACTACTTAAATGATAATAAATTATTTGGTGCTTTATTTTTTTTAGTTTATTTTTTACTGTATTTTATTTTATTTTATTTTTTTGATATTATTTATTATTGCAAATGATAATACTGTGTAGTATTACTGTATTATATTTATATACAACAATAAAATTAATCATGATGCTATCATGAAATTAATTTGTTTAAATTTGTTTTATATATATATATATATGTTTATCTATTTTTAAAAAAATAAAAATTGTGCAACTAAAATAAATGATTCAATTTTTGTTTTGTTATGTTTGATATTGTTTTTTTGTCTAAAAATAATAATTTTAATTTAATATTATTTGATACTTACTATATATATATATACTGTATTAAAAGTTTGTATATAATATACCATTAATTTTTTTGTGGGGTAACTATATATCTAATTTTTTTTATTGTTGATTGCATGCATTTAAACATATGACATAAATTTGGGAAACATTTTGTATGTATGTATGTGTGTGTGTGTATGTATGTATGTATGTATGTATGTATGTATGTATGTATGTATGTATGTATGTATGTATGTATGTATGTATGTATGTATGTATGTATGTATGTATGTATGTATGTATGTATGTATGTATGTATGTATGTATGTATGTATGTATGTATGTATGTGTATGTATGTATGTATGTATGTATGTATGTATGTGTATGTATGTGTATGTATGTATGTGTATGTATGTGTGTGTTTATATATGTGTGTGTATATATATGTGTGTATGTATGTGTGTGTGTGTGTGTGTGTGTTAAGCCATGAAAGTTATATTATATTATAATTTATTATCAAATATATATATCTTATAATAAATGTCTAATGAATAATATTATATCATATGTACTGTAGATACTGTATATATATATATATAATAATAATAATATTAATACATTTAATCAAATTTATTATAATTTATTTATCATAAACAACAGTGTATGCCATTATAAATAAATAAATTTATTTTATATAAATACAATATAATAATATAAAAAAATAAAAAGTTTTTTGTGTTTAATATATTGTATATATAGTATATAATTTTGTAATAAAAATATTTTTAATTTGAAATAAAACTTCAAAAATAAACAAAAATAAAATTTTCATTACCAGTAGTCTAATTAAATATTTTATTTTTTAAAAAATAATATATTAATATAAAAATATTTTTTATTATATAAAATTAATTTAGATTTGACTTTGAATATAAAATATATATTGAAATTTATAAGTATTTTATTAGATATATTTTACATTATTATTATAAATTATTTGTTATTAACGATTATTTTATATATATATATATATATATATATACAGTATATATATGATACTTATTTATTTATGATAATTTATTATTATAAATTATAATAATAAATTTATTTTATAGTCGATTTTTATTTTATTTATTTTTTTGTTGAGGTATACATTAACAATAAATAAAAAACAATTGCCATTATATTGTTATTCAATATAAAACATAAAAGTGGTTTTTTAGTCTCTCTCTCTCTCTCTCTCTCTCTCTCTCTCTCTCTCTCTCTCTCTCTTTAATACTTTTTTTGTGCAAAAAAATAAATAAAATAAGAAAATTCAAACTTCAAACTCCTCTCTCTCTCTCTCTCTCTCTCTCTCTCTCTCTCTCTCTCTCTCTCTCTTTCTCTCTATTTTCATGTAACTGATATCATCATATCATTTGAAATTGTAAAATGTTTTTTATTTTGCTATTTTTTTATTACAGAATATATCCAGAAGTTTGTGTGTGTGTTTGAGATATACTCAATAATATCCATATATGAGTGCATACACACATAGACACACATACACACACACATACATACACATAGACACACTCACTCACACACATAGTCATACACACACACACACACACACACATACATAAACATACACATAGCACACACATAGACACACACACACAAACATAGATACACACATAGACACACACACACATAGACACACACACACACACACACACACTCACTCACACACATCACTGTCTTTGAATGCAAAGTGTCATACATTTAGTGATTTGGAAAATCGTATTCTCGTTGAATATATGTATAAATATATTGATGGGATAGAAATATCTTATATACAGTATATACAGTATATACCGTATAGTAGTAGTACTACTGTACTATAGGAATGTATATTGCATTTTATTTTTTTTGTTTGGATATCACTTTGATATTTAAATAAGTTTTTTTTAGATATCTATATATTTTTTTTATCTATAAATAGATATATATATATTGTATATAAATCCGACACATACTCTACATATCAATCTATCGGTTGATTTCAAAGATAACAAACATCTATCTATCTCTTAGTGAGCAATATATACTATATATATATATATATATACGTTATATAATATATATATATATATATCTGTATTTGTATTTGTATTCAATAACTGGCAATTCATAATCGATATATCTATATGTATATGTGTTAATGTGTTTAAAAATGCATAAAAACAAACAAACAAACAAAACAAATACATATAACAAAAAAAAACTTATTTTTTGTCGACAAAACAATTTTTCCGATATATATATAGTGTTTAGTGTTTTTTCCAATTATTTAATAGCACTTGTATTTTGTAAAGTAGTTGTAGTAGTAGTAGTAGTAGTAGTAGTAGTGGTACTTATCATGTGTAAAGTTTTTTTAAAACAAAAAAATATATTTTTTTTTTGCTTGTTTAGCAAACAAACAAAAATAATAGATAAAAATAATAATAATAAAAACTTTTCTAATATATTTAAATTCAATATATACTGTAGTTATACATAATATGTATATTCAATACAATAGATAATAGATTTTTTAGAAAAGGTTAAAATTAAAAAATAAAATAAAAATGTATAAATTTTAAGTAATTTTTTGTTGCTTATATATATATATAAATATACAAATATATATATAATTTATAATTTATTTTTTTAATAGTCATATTAATCCAACAATGTTAAGTGGAAATAATTTATTTTTATTTTTTTTAAATACATATTAGCATAATATCATAGAAATTAATTTTTTAAGCTTGATATTTTTTTTAAAAAAAATTTGTGTTTAAATAAAATAATTAATTATATAATATCTATAACACACACATATATATTCAACTAATATAATATATATATTAATACATAATTTTTATTAAATAATATGTTTCAATTGATAATTTGATAATTTTTATAATCCGATTATTGATGGCTTAAATTTTATGTACTGTTAAAGCCCTATATATTTAATGTTAAATAACATTTATGTTACAACTCATTACAACAAACTATTACAATATATAGTATTATTGAAATTATAATAAAATTGAAATTTCAATTGAAAATTACTATTACAGTATAAGTTTAAATGTCAAATAATTAATATAGTATTAGTTCAAAAATTTTTTATATATAAGTTATAAACTTGTATTTACTATTTAAGTGATGTTCAATAATAATAATAATAATAATAATAAATACGATTTTTAACGCTACTATTATCTATAAATCTGTTATAATAATTATAATAAATAATTTATGTAATAATAATTATTATTATAAGTATCTGACAAAACATTTTAATTAATTATTAATACTGAGAATTATATAATAAAATATTATTTCTATCACTTATCAAATATATATATAAGTTGTGTGATTATTATCACATTTAATACTATATTATTATTATTATTATTATATTAATGCAAACGTGAATTGATTGATAAATTTTTGTGCTAAAAGTGAATTCAATTGAAAAAGTTATGATAATAACTGTTATACAGATATGACTGCAAATAATAATAATAATAATCTCAGATATAAATTGATGGAAACTATTAAATCATAAGTAGTATCAAACAATTTATTATAGTTTTATTGTTATTATGTGTTTTGTTAGTATGTGTTGTCGTCAAAACTATTGGAGATTTATTTTAAAAAACATTTTTACTAATGTCTGGGAAATTGTTGATTACATACACATACACATACACATACACATACACATACACATACACATACACATACACATACATATACACATACACATACACATACACATACACATACACATACACATACACATACACATACACATACACATACACATACACATACACATACACATACACATACACATACACATACACATACACATACACATACACATACACATACACATACACATACACATACACATACACATACACATACACATACACATACACATACACATACACATACACATACACATACACATACACATACACATACACATACACATACACATACACATACACATACACATACACATACACATACACATACACATACACATACACATACACATACACATACACATACACATACACATACACATACACATACACATACACATACACATACACATACACATACACATACACATACACATACACATACACATACACATACACATACACATACACATACACATACACATACACATACACATACACATACACATACACATACACATACACATACACATACACATACACATACACATACACATACACATACACATACACATACACATACACATACACATACACATACACATACACATACACATACACATACACATACACATACACATACACATACACATACACATACACATACACATACACATACACATACACATACACATACACATACACATACACATACACATACACATACACATACACATACACATACACATACACATACACATACACATACACATACACATACWCATACACATACACATACACATACACATACACATACACATACACATACACATACACATACACATACACATACACATACACACATCAATTGGTGGCACCAATTGAATAGATAAATACAAATGAATGGATCGGATAAATGAATAATTGAATGAACGATACAATACATGAAAACCAATGATGAGATCAATGGTTAGATAGTATCAGATCTTTATATAAAAAATATAATTTTTTTTATTTAAAAAAAAGATATTTTATTTTATTGTTGTTGTTGTTATTGATGATTAATGAACAGTAATTTTTATTATTAATGATATCACCACAAAAAAATTGTATCATTTTTTTGAGGGGGTATACGGTTTGCGGTTTCAAAAAAAAATATTAACAATAAATATAAATAATTAAAATTAAATTTCAAACTAATATTATTTAAGTTTAATATACTGTATATGTAATCCTAAATCATATAATTTTTTTTTTAAAATAATTAATAATAGTATAAATTTTTTTTTTGTGTTTTAAAAGTAATTTTGATAATAATAATATTATTATAATTATTATTTTAAGTTTAGCTATTGTTTTATATAAAGTTATCTAACATTATACACATCAGTAATATTTAATTAATTTTATTTTATACTACTAATAATAATTATTATTATTTTAATAATAGTATAAATTATTACTAGTATTTTAAAAAAATTACTTATTTATGTTTTATATTGTTAGTATTAATAAATATAAATAATAATAATACTAAACTGTTAATATATTAGACATTAGACACATTGTTTTATATATATATATATATATATATATATATCCAAAAAAATAAATGATTATTACATACCATAGTAATAGACAACACATCACAATTGATTGGGCGAAACAATAATAATAATCATAATAATAATCATTATATCTCTAAACAAACAAATAAATAATTTATTTAGTTTTCTAACACCAAAAAAAACAAAACAAAAATTTTATATAAAATTAATGATAAATAATAGAGTCGTCAGACACTTGCAAACAACAAACAAAAAAGTTTTCATCACTTTTTTTTATTGTTGATTATAATGATTATAACAACAACAACAACATTATTATTATTATTATCATCGGTTTGCTTAACCCATACATCGCTACCACAACAACACACTTGTCATCACTTTATTTGAAAATTTAAATACTTTTTTTAAAAATAAATTATATTTTTTTAAAATACAATTTATATTTAACAAAACAAATTATATGCTAAACACTGCTGTTATATATATATATATATATATATATATATATATATTTATCGGATATTTATATTACAATATATTTATAAATTAGCAACAACAAAAAATTTCACTTTAACAAAATTATATAACATTTATTTTTTAAAATATATATAAGTATATTGTATATAAGAAAAAATTATTTATTGCCTAACATTTTATTATTTTTTTTCGTTCAACATATACAACATATATGCAAAAACTTTTTTTTTGTTGTATTTATTTTTTTTTATTTATCGACAAAATTCAGATCTTAAGAGAGAGAGAGAGAGAGAGAGAGAGAGAGAGAGAGAGAGAGAGAGAGAGAAAGTTAGTGAATATTACTTAACGAAAGTTATATATAAAAAAAAAATTCAATTTAAAAATTTGCTTTAAAATTAGTTTTTTTTTGGTTTAATATATATATATATATACTGTATATTATATAATAGTGTAAAAGTGCCTAAAATAAAAAAAAATCAATAAATTCCTTATATATATAACTGTATTTAACGTTAATGTCAAACATATTAACTTAATTTATGCACAATTTTTTTCACTTTACTTGTGTTACTATACCGTTATTTTTTTAACTAAAAAAAATTATTATAATTTTTTTTGTGGGTATATTCTATATATATACTATATATATTCTACAAATATACATAATATATATATATATACAAATATATATACATACTATATATATATATAGTATATATATTTTTGTTTAAAAATATGATAATAAATTTATGGACATTAATAATAATAATAATTCAATGGTATAATAATATATATATATATTATTACTATTTTAAATCATCTATTTTTTCTAATAAAAAAAATAATAAATAGATTTATCATCACTTATATTGTTTTTTTATAAAAAAATAATTTTTAAAAATACAAATTTAATTTTTTGAATAAATTATTTAAATACTTACACCACTAATACTGTAGTTTATACAGTAAATGTGTTAATCATTTTTATTTTATTATTGGCTGACAATAGATAGTGCTGTCTATGCTATTAAAATAAAATATTTAATACTATACTATCATAGTATATACCTTTACAGTACAATATAAATACAAAGTGTATTATTATAATGTAAAAACACATTGCATTTTACAGTTTTCAAAAAATATTTAATTTCAATAAATACTTGAAGTTTAGAAAACTTATTATTATTTATAAAAAAAAATTCTCTAATTATTATTCAAACTTTAAAAAAATAATTAATATAAGTTTTATCATATATTTTCATTGTTGTTGTTGTCTATTAAATATATATATATATATATATATCATATATACTGTATATTAATAATATACTGAAAATAATAGTGAAATTTTTTCAGACAACAAACAAACTAAAACTGATAAAACAAGTTATAAAAAAGCCAATCATATATACACTGTATTATTGTTGTTAGTGTTGTTAATCATAGAAATATATACTAACAAAGTGTGTTTAATATTATATATATATATAATGTATTCAATGTGTTGTACTGTATATTGTATAGTATGTGTCATACTATTAGTTTTATCGCATGAATTACTTTAATAACTCTCTCTCTCTCTCTAACTCTCTCTCTCTCTCTCTCTCTCTAACTCTCTCTCTCTCTCTCTCTCTCTCTCTCTCTCAACAAAACAAAAAAAGTTTCAGTCATTTCATTCATACTATACTTGTGTTGTTTAGTGTGTGTAATGTAGTCATCATATACTGTATATAATAGTCATCAATGAAAAAGTGATTTTAAAAAAAATTATTTTAATAGTTTCATTGTGTGTGTGTCTTAAATAATAATAATATTATTATTTAAATCATGTAATTGTTTGATATTATTATTATTTTCATACGAAAAAATATTTTTGTTTAGTATATATAAATTGTTTGGTGTTTGAAATAAATAGTTTAAATATTTTTTAAATAATAATAATAATGTTATATATTATTATTATTATTTTGAATACCTATTTAACATAATCATTGTGTGTATATATATGTGTGAAACAAATATAATTATGTGAAGTGAAAATGATATATTTTTTTAAAATATTAATTTCAATTATAATAATAACTATTTGGTTGCCAAACACAATGGATATTAATTAAAAAGTTAATTTTAGTTTTTTTAAATCATCAAATGTTTTCAATAACTACAACAAAAATTAGTTGAACTTATATTAGATTTTTTTTATATACAAAATAAAATGTTTGTTATAATAATATTTACATTAATTTTACAATCATTTATACGTCAATCGCAATCACTAACTAATGGTAAGCGATTAGCTATCAATCAATTATTTTTTTTAATGCCATTATTAATATATAAGTAATATTTTATTCAAATAATATTTATAATTATTAAAAAAATATATGTTTTTTGTGATTTATAAAACATTTACATTATATATATATATGCTATTTTATTATGTTTATATTGTAGTTAGCTAGGTAATACAGTATATATAAAAAATATGTATATTTATTATAGCTCATATTAACTGATCCAGATAAAAAAAATGTAGTAAACATAATATAATTATATATACAGTAAAAGTTAATATATAACTATCAACTAAATAAAAAATAAATAATTTTTTTATCTAATTATATATATATATATATTTACACTATATTTTTGTTGTTGATATCATTTAATATCAATATATTATATTTATATAAATTTTATATATACAGTGCACTAGTATTTACTTATTGAAAATATAAAAATTAATTTATCTTATGATATCCAACCCCCCCCCCATCCCTTTCCCTATCCTACCTCCCCCTTAACCATTGATATACCATCTCCTATGGTATGGTATTTAAGAGGCGACTAATTATTAATATATGATATGATATTTGCAAAACCCATAAGCAATCAATTCCGGGAAAAACACATTTTTATTATTAATTTTAGTGTATATACCGGTAGTTATTGCTCTCTCTCTCTCTCACCCCTAGACAACAACAACTAACTAACTGACCCATTGATAGGACAGTCCAGTGTATTATATTATACTAATACTAATAATAAGTTATAATCTCAGATACCATATGACATACCGTATTATTATTATTATATTTCAATGGTATTTCACATTTGAAATATCATATATATTAAACGTATATCATATGTTCAAACTTTAAATACATGTATTTATTAATTTTTCAATGACATTATTGTAAATAAATTTTCATACATTAGTATTAATAATGTATTTGTGTGTTTGTATTGCCATTAAAAGTTTTGTTAACAAATATATAGATATTTATTTAATATATATATATATAAATCAAGACATCCGCTCTCTCTCTCTCTCTCTCTCTCTCTCTCTCTCTCTCTCTCTCTCTCTCTGAAAAACCTAAATAATTTTTGTGTGTATTTTATTTACATTTAATGTCCTAAATATAACCCACATTTTTACTACTAATACTATTATTAATATTAATAATAAAAAGCCAATGTTTTTTTTGGTATTTATATAATACTTGACTATATTTATGATAGGATAGGAAAATCATATTTTTTATTATTTTTATTTATTTTTTATTTTATAATCATTAATATCAAAATCCCACAATAATATGATAACAGGTTATCAAACAATAACAAAAAAATAATAATTGTAGACTTAAAATAAAAAATTTCATATATATTATTAATTTACAGTAATTATAATTAGTATAGATTTTTAAAAAAAAGATATTTAATATTATATTTTCATAATAATAATAATTATTATTATTTTATCTCATTTTTCTTTAGTATATGTTATGATGACTAACAAGTATTGTCTGTTTGAAATAAAAGTTGATTTAAAAAACATTTAAAAAAATAAAATAAATTATATATATATTTGAATCGCAGCTAAAATATGTAATAATTCAATACTAGAAAAACCATAAAAAAATATATACATTAATACTATATATATATACATTAAATATTAAAATTTATTTAGTGGGCTTCAAATTACTAATGATATTTTGATTTTTGCAATATATATATATATATATATATTAATAAATTATATACTTATATATATATGTTAATGAATTTTTTTCTATGAATTTATACATAATATTAATACTAAAAAATATAATATATATAAAAATGTGAAATTTGTTTGACAAGTACATTGAAAATTGTATTTAATTATTTTATTTTTATTTTTTTTGTTGCTAAAAAATAGTTATGTAATGATCAAATATGTCATTAATATATATATATATATAATTTTATCGTTTTATTTTTTAAAAAATAAATTTTATTACCTAATACTGTAGGTATTTACTGGTTATTTAGTTAACAAACAAAAAATTTCTGGTAAATCACGATTGATTTAAACAATTTTAGTTATATATACTGTATATGAAATTATTATTTAATTTTTTTTCTACATTAATAGAGTATTGAAAGTTATAATTTCAATAAAATACCAAAAAAAACTAATTTTTTTCATTATTATTGTCAAAGTTTTTATACCTAAATTTAATTAATTAATAGAAATTTTTTTGACATTGATTTTAATGAATTTTGACAATTTTTTTTTTGTAACATTTTATATATAAATATAATATATAAATATTTGTCATATTTGTCGATAATTTAATTATTTTTTTTAATACAATATTATTAATATTAGTACAATATTTTGTGTCTTATTTCGGATGACATTCAATGAGAAACAAAACCAAAACCACAAAAAAAAAACTTTTTGAATGTAATTTTTTTAATACATACAGTATATAAATAATAAATTTAATAAAATAATAACACAAAAAATAAGTTTTTTTTATATATTTATAGACTAAAAAACAAAATGATCTTTAAATCTGTCGACTATTTAGTTATGAAACAAAAAAAATGATTGAACTAATGGGTGGAGACATTATATTTTTAAGACACACTGTACTTATCAATGCATTTATATATAATAAATAAGTTATAAAATAATAATATTATTTGAATAGTAAACATGATTTTCAATACACATATCAAAAAAATTAATATTTAATTTTATTTCTTTTATAATAATATTATTATTTTTTTTCTCAAATGTATTACTACTCCTCCCCATTGATTACCAAAAAAATAAATAAATATTATTTATAGAAAAAAACTTTTAAAATATAATAATTAATTTATAATAAATTATTTATATATTAATTATTTTTTATTTAATTTTAATTAATAGATAATTTAATTCAAATCAAACCACTGCCGTATGAGCCGCGCATATATGTCGGCGCAGAGTCGGGCGTCAAAGTGGTCACCATTGAGGCCACTATCGGCTACAATGATAATGATGATGACTACCGACACTTGCATACAATTACCGATAATAATAATAATAATAATAATAATAATAATATTGAATATCAAGTATTACCTACTGATGATTATCAGTATTTTAAAATCGATAAAATTAGCGGACAATTGGCCACTAATCGGCCAATTGATAAACAAGTGGATCAAACATATTATGTAAGTTATTTTTTTAACTTAAATTTTATTTGTATTACATATTATTTATAGTTATTTTAGTTATATTTCTAAAAAAAATAATTTTCAATTACCTAATAGAGGAATGATATAAAAAAAAAATTTATATTAGTTTTTTAAATAAATAAATAAATAGACTATTTTTAACAATACAAATACTATAGTAGTTTTTTTTATTAATATTATATTTATTTATTTTTATTATTAATACATGGATTACACATTAATGTGAAATATATTGAATATATTTATAATAGTATTAGTAGTAATAATAATAAAAATAATAAAACACTTGACGTATAGTTAATATCACATATTTTTTTCGGGGTTTTTTTATTATTAAAAATAAATTTTTTATTTATATAATTGAGTTATATATAAATATATAAAATATATATATATTTGTTATATAAATATTTTTAGCATATATACAAAAATAATTTTTTAAATAAATTACACTTGAATTTGAAAAATCAAAAATATTATTTTATAACATAACTATAGATTTTTAAAACTATACATTTAAAAATAGCATAATATATATATATATATATATTATAAATATATTATAACCCTAAAGTAAATAATTATATTAAACTTTTGTGATGAAAAAAAAAACAATTCATGCATAAAATTTTTCAGTGTATATATATATTTATGTAAAAATTTTTGCCATTAATTTAAATTGATAGCTTATTGTTGTGTGTGTTTTTAAAAATATAATTAATATTAATTGAATGTCAAGTACACACAAAAATTTATATATATATATAACCAAAAATAAAAAGTTAATGATTTAGCAATTTAAGCCAAAAATTTGTTTATTTTAAAAGTAAAAATCAATTGAAATATACAGTATATTTAGTTAAGTATAGTATAAATATGGGGTTTTTAGTGTTAAAATTAAATTTTTTGTTAATCTAAGCATATCTATGATATCACTGTTTTTTTTTGTTATTTTGTTATATATATATATAGATATAAATCTTAATTATATAAACACTTAACACATGATATTTATATTATAATTATCTAATTAATTACAAATAGATTAAAATAATAGTATAATTTATTTTTTACTAAAACAAACAATTATTTTTAAATAAAAATATATATATAATTTATTTTCTAATTATTTATATAATTATCCTTTAATTAATATAGCTATTATAATCGTATAAATTTTTTAAAAATTAATTAATTTATATATTTATTTATTTTAACGACTCGTATACTTTATATTTAAAAATTGAAGAAAATTTATTATTCAAACAAAAATTATAACAAACAAAAAATACAAAATACTTATAATTTTAAACAAATTAATTATTACTATTATTTTTGAAAAACAAATAATTATTAAATTGATTTTAATTATTATTTAAAGATAACCGTAAAGGCGGTCATTATCGGGGACAGTGGTGTTGAGGCCAAACAAAACATATGGATAATAGTTAGCAGTTATAATAGATTTAATCCGATATTTTCATCAAACGACTATATGAATTGTATACACAATCTGTCACCAATTGGTACCAAATTGTTGGAAGTGATGGCTACCGATGCCGATATCGAGACCTATAATTCACGTATTTTGTATACAATTAAACCATCACAACAGCAACAGCTAGTGATGCCGTTTTTCATTGATCCGGATACCGGTGTTATCATAACAAATGATACCTTGTTTGATAGGCATGTGTTTAGCTATGAGTTTGATATAGTGGCCACCGATACGGGTTCACCGCAAGGATCGGATACTACCAGAGCTCGGATTACATTTTACAATCGTATAGCAGGTATGTGTATATACTATACCGGGAAATTACCGGTAGTTTTCTGGGTATTATTTAATTATACATATTTTCAAAAGCGCCAACCATTTTGTCGATTGATTTCCGAAATTTTCAGACAAGAATCTGCTGGCAATTGACTGATTTGCAGCAAATCGATGGCTATATTATAGCTTATAAATCGGTAGTCAAAGATCTGGTCAGCGGTAGTGGTGGTCATCATCATCAGCAGCCGATGCCGTCATCATCACCACTGTCCACATCCACTGTCAATGTTACGGCCAATCAGTCAACAACAAAGTAAATGATTAAAATTATTTAATTTTTCTTTTAATTACTATTTATATATATATTTTAATAAAAATAATTATAATATAAAAATAATATTTTATTTTATATAATAACAATTGTTTCAAATAGTTTAATATATATTTATATAAGTATATATATATATATATATATATATATATATATATATATATATATATTCAATTATATCTCAAGTGTTATTTCCTGTTATCAAAAAATTAAATAATTATAATGCAATTGATTATATAATTGAAATTTTTTTGTTGATATAAACAAATAGTTTTACAGTACTTTAATAATGATGATAATAATAATATAAGTAATTTCAAGCATTATCAAAATAGATTTATGATTAGTTAGTTTTTTATCACTATATATATATAGTAATTAAACATTAAATAATTATGTAATTGAAAACATTTAATTACTTAATTAAATTAAGTAATATATATAGTATTTAAATTTATATATATATTTAATACGGTATACCTCCAACCCCCACCCCCTCCTACAGGTCGGCCAAACAATGCTATAATTTTTCAATAGCCCAAATCCAGCCAACAATCAACTATGCCTTTACCGTTAGTGCATGGGTTGGCCAAGAGGTTGGTCCACGTAGTGATGTACACTATTTTAAGCCAAAATACAGTCAACCGCAAGGTATCGCCAATTGCACCTGTAGTCACCAGAGCGGATCCGGACCGTGTGTATGCTCTCACGGTATACTCGGTGTCTATTTGGATGATAACTGTCCGCTCAATTGTCAAAACGGCGGCACCTGTATTATCCGTACGGATGGCCGGCCCTGGTGTCTGTGTAGGCACGCCTACTATGGAAAACTATGCGGCTATACAAGTAAATTGCATACATGTGCTCGAAATATGATTATATAATTAACTGTGTTTGTTTATTACCTCTCCCCCTCTAGAGGTATGTCCATCGACTAGTACACCAACAGTCCGAAAGGGTATATTTGAATGGCCAGAAACCAGAGCCAATCAAACCCGTCGGATACGGTGTCCGTACGATCACTTATGGGACAGTCGACTGAGACTGGCCAACACAAATCGTATGGCCAGTCGACCGTGTATTCTACATCATAACGGGACTACCGAATGGGGTACAGTTGACGATCACGACTGTCCACAACAACAACAGGTATTTCCCCYCCCCCCACCAKTATTACCAGTACCTAAAATAAATCACTGTTTTGTTAATAACCTAATTGTTTGCCTAATAAATTAGATGATACCGACACCTAATGCCCAATTGATGACCACTTCATATTCAATAATTGATTTACAAGATATAGATAAAGTCAGATCATTGATCAACAATCAAAATAATAATAATAATACCGGTTATAATTATAATAATAATAATAATTTCAATGAGCAAGATCGTCTAATTGAAATGGTTGATAATTTTGTTGGCGATTATCATTATAGTAATAATAATAATAATAATCCTAATAATAATAATAATACCATCAATTATGACATGTATGACAGTATAAAATCAAACATTTAGTTTATATTTTAAATTTATAATATTTTTTTATTTAATACACAATAGACTTAATATAGCGACTAATATAATGGACACAATACCCGTGGATCAGGACTACGAGTTTCATCGAAACTATAAAAACATTGCAATTAAGACAACGGTCGTATCTGTTAGATCGATAGCTACCGATACCGCTAATGATAACTTAGGTGATAATCAATTACCCGATACTACAGGGGGTATCAAACCGATAGTATTTGAACCAAAATTTCTGGACAATAATCAATTCAACAACAATCATATTAAATCATCGGTAAATATATATTGTTATATAAAGTAATTATAGTTTATAGATATTATATTTTCTAATTTACTAATTTTATAAATAATTTTTTGTTAGCTAGCTTATTTTTAGTTTTTAGTACTAAATTCATTAAATTATAATCTAGATCTATTATTAATAGTAAACTAGTTACTAAAAAAAATAATCACTAATTAGTGATTATTGAAAACCTATTATTTTAGTTAATTAGTTAAATATATTTTTTTTAAAAACAGTCTAATTGAGTTATTAGGTATTATTATTATTATTATTATTAGATTTTAATATATAGATAGATATATATATAGATTTTTTAAATGTAAAAAAATGTTATAATAATTTTCCAATCAATCAGATACGGGTGCCGATTGAAGCCCTACATCAGGCATCCAAACAGATGATGCAATCGGGTGGTGGCGGCGGCGGTGATATTCGGGTCAATTTTGTGGCCCTAAAAAGTCGTGACCTGTTTATCAATGACACCACTACCAGTCCATCCGATAGGACAACAATATCAATGCCGGTAATCGAGGCCAACGTAGTCAACGCTACGATCAGCCAATTGCAGACACCGGTCACTATAGTCATCGAGTGTCCACATTGTCGACCAGTAGACTATCAGAAAGCCCAGTGTGTCTATTGGGATCAGTTGGCCAGAAATTGGTCCTCACGCGGGATGACTACGGAAATTAGTCACCAAAACAAGTCTATTATCTGTTTATCAACACATTTGACCGCATTTTCCGTATTATTTGATTTGACACCCGATGATAATGATATGGATGACCCCCAACAGCAACAACATGCCCTACTATTGTCGATAATTACAATAGTCGGGTGCTATCTATCTATTTGTGGACTAGTTTTAACATTATTAACATATCTATTATTTAGGTAATTATATCAATTAATTATAGTTTAATATATAGTATTTACTAATTTCAAACTTACCCAGGACACTCATTTTTTTGTTTTAATCAACTATATATAGTTTAAAGTTATTAATTTTTATAAATAATTTTTTGTTAGCTAGCTTATTTTTAGTATTATTTCATAAATTATAATCTAGATCTATTTAATAGTAAACTAGTTATTTAAAAAAATTATTAAATTTAGTGATTAAAAACCTATTATTAGTTAATTAGTTAAATACAGTATATTTTTTTAAAGTCCAATTGAGTTATTAGGTATTATTATTAGATTTTTAGACTCATATTCAATATACTATATATGAATATCAATATAACATATTATGTTATACATATGTATATTAATTAATTAAAACAAATATATATATATATATTCAATCAATTTAGTTAATTAATATCAATTTACTTAACATATCATCTCATTTGTTATTAATATTATTATTGATATTATTATTAATTGATTAAAACAAATATATATATATATTAATCAATTTAGTTAATTAATATCAATTTACTTAACATGTCATCTCATTTATTATTATTATTGATATTAATATAATTATTATTATTATTATTATTCATCCAATCAATTGATAATATCATCAATAGATGTCTAAATCGTGACAATTCTGGCAAAATTCTGGTCAATCTATGTCTATCTCTACTACTATTGAACGTATCGTTTTTGATGTCATCCCAGGATTATGTAATCCAATCACAGAAATGGTGTCTATTGATGGCATTCAGCATACATTTACTGGTATTGACATCCCTGGCCTGGATGTGTGTCGAAGCCATACATATCTATCAGCTACTCATCTATGTGTTTGCAACTGCGGAAAAACATTTTATGCTTAAACGGACAGCCATTGCATGGGGTAATTGGATATACTGTATATATATATATATATATATATATATATAATATTTTTGTTTTATTTAAGTTTTATAATAAGTTTAAAAATTAAATTATTATTATAATATTTATAATTTTAATATTAAGGGTATAGCATGGGTGGTATACTGTAATTAACAAAAATTTTGAAGTATATGATAAAAAATAGTTAATAGTTATATATTAAAAAACAAATTAATTTACTTTAACATAGACTATAATATACTAGTATAATATAATTATAGTTTATTATGTATTTTCTAATTTCAAACTCACCCAGGGACACTCAAATTTTGATCCAATTAAATATAGTTTAAATTACTAATTTTATAAATAATCTTTTTTTTAGCTAGCTTATTTTTTAGTTTTTAGTACTGTATTTCATAAATTGTAATCTAGATCTATGTGTAATAGTAAACTAGTTATTAATAAATATATATATATATTATTAATTATTATTATTATTATGCTAATTATGGTTAACCACACAAAAATTATTTACACATTTTTAAACATTTTTTAAACATTTTACAGTTTTTAAAAAAATTATTACTATTTATAGAAATTATTTATAACAATAATAATATTTTATCCATTTATTCAAATAGGAGTACCATTACTATGGGTTATGATTACGGCATTTATCCGAACCAATGCCTATAGTAATCGCATAGATTTGTAAGTTATTTATATTTATTTATATATATATTTTTTAAATAATAATAATTGAAAACTTTGTAAAACTAAAATGTTTTGTTTTTTTCACCCAAAAAAAAATAATAAAATTAATAAATATTTTTATTTTTTTCATACTATTAGTTGTATGATATCACCGAAACACAGTAGTGATGTCTACTATATAGCCTACTTGATGCCGGTGTCCATATTGATTATCATCAATACCTCGGTATTTGTATTGGCCATTCGGGTATTGTTTGCACCGAGAATGGCCACTACGGCTACGGCCGTCAAATCAGGTTAGTTAGTTAATTAGTTAGTTAGTTAGTTAGTTAGTTAGTTAGTTAGTTAATTAGTTAATTAGTTAGTTAGTTAGTTAGTTAGTTAGTTAGTTAATTAGTTAGTTAGTTAGTTAGCTAGTTAATTAGTTAGTTAGTTAGTTAGTTATTTAGCTAGTTTATTAGTTAGTTAATTAGTTAGTTAGTTAGTTAGTTAGTTAGTTAGTTAGTTAGTTAGTTAGTTAGTTAGTTAATTAGTTAGTTAGTTAGTTAGTTAGTTAGTTAATTAGTTAGTTAATTAATTAATTAGTTAGTTAGTTAGTTAATTAGTTAAGTAGTTAGCTAGTTAAACCATTCACAAATATCAATATTTATATACTAAAACCTACCCGTTCCCCCCTTTAAATGATAGGACAATCATCATCGTCATCAACGATAACCATGTCACAGGTATGGGGAGCTATGACACTGATGGCCCTGTTAGGTGTCTCATGGATATTCGGTGCACTGGCTATCGGTCCATTCAAACTGTATTTCCAGTACATATTCTGTATAACCAATTCATTGCAAGGTTTCCTAATATTCGTGTTTCGGGTTATCCGATACCCGGAAGCCCGCAATGCTTGGCTACAGTTGTTCACATCGGGAACCTTCAAAAAGTATAGAGGTATGTGTGTGTGTCGGGGGTAGGGGTGGGCCATATGTATGATAACTACCGGTAATTAATTAATTTTGTATAACTTTTTTTTTGTTGGTATTATTAGGTCAGAGACAGCGTATCTATGGATCAAATGCAACCAATAGACTGAGCGCTAGCGATAGAAAACCAATGGAAACGGACAGTTCATATTCAACGACATACCATTCCTCAGCAGCGGCTGATCAGTCAAAGACAACAACAGCGACAGCTATAACCAAACCCTTTCTAAGTAATAGTAGTATTGAGGGCTCGGATGTCAAACATTTTACTACTTATGACTCTATACGAGGCATTTCTGATTAAATTTTTTGTTTCATTTCATTATTATTATTATTATTATTAGTTTTTTTGTGTTTCATCTATAAAATAATCTCAATTATGATAATCTGATTATTTATTACTAGTAGTAGTAGTAGTAGTAGTACTACTACTACTACTACAGTATAGTTCATAAATGTATTTACTATTACTTAAAGTAATCACCAAAAAAAAATAATATTATTATTAATATTATTATTGATATTGTAATTATATGTATGTTTATAGTATAATAGTGTACATTGTATTGTAATAATCTTATTGATTATATTGAATATTATTATTATAAATAACTTTTACTATATTAACTTATATATATATAATAAATTTTATTATACATTAGTATATTATATATATATATATATATATATTAGGAAATATCTCATTTTACTTAAATATTGTATTTATTAAAAAAATATATATATATTTTAATTAATTTTATTTATGTGTATATTTAACGACAACAAAATATTGATACTAATAAATAAATAAAATTATATAATTTATTATTATATTTTTGTGACAATTAATAATAAACAAAACTTTTTTTTTTAAAAAAAAGTTTATGTTAAAAATATTTATACCAAAAAAAAATCATAATAACATATGTAAAACAGCTATATTTTTCAAAAAAAATATTATTTATGTATATATATATATAAAATTTTGTATTATTTTAAATAATAATATTTATAATAATTATAATGTTTATCTAAGTGTTTAATAATTAATGGCACCACAGTTTCCGGCAATAATAATAATAATAAACATTTTTAAATAACTTAAAAATAATTATTAATGTTATCATTATTATTATATATTTCCTTATAGTTTATTTTGATGTTTGAGAGAAAAAACATTAACCAAATAATAATAATAATCATAAAAACTTTTAAGTAAAAAATTTAAATAATATTCATGAAAAATTTAATATCATTACTAATGTACTAAAAAATATTACAGTAAAATACAAATTGTTTGCCAATGAAAACTAAAATCTAATATTTATATACATATATATATATTTGTTTTTTAATATTAATGATGTTATACAGTATATATATATATATATATATATATATATATATATATATATATATAAAGTACAGGTAAATAACATATGTAAATAACAAGTAGTAAAGTGGTTATGAATTTTAAATGTTATGTAATATAAATGTAATATACAGTATATATATATATGTATATATAAAATGTAATTTTCACATTTATATGCAATCTATTTTAACAATCGTGAATAATAACACAACACCACTAAATTATATATATATATATATACATTATTAATAAATATTTCATGATTTTATGTGTGTTTATCTAATATGAAAACTACAATTTATTATTATTATTATTATAAGTTTTTTGATGTCCACAACAAATTTGAATCACTTATTATTTTTTTTTTTGGTAACAACTGTTGAAACACACATAATATACACATATATAATATATACACATATAATATATACACACATAATATATATACACATATATAATTATACACAAATATGATAATTATATTACATAATACAGTATACCCCTGTATTAATAGTGTGTATATATATTAATGATTTTTGATTGCCACTATATATAATATATCATATATATATATATATATACATAAGTTATATAAACTATTTATATACTGTATAATCTATATATATATTCACGATTGATAATTTTTTTTTATGATTAGATTTTATATTAGATATTAGATATTAATTTTGTTGTTGTTGGTTATCACATTATATGTAATATCATAGATATTATCATAATATTATTATAGCATTATGTAGTGTAAAATTTTATTATTATAAATTTAAATTACATCAATAAATTAAATTATACTGCTATTTGATTGCGTATTTAGTTATCGTTTTTTATTTTACTAATTTTAATAATTATTTTTATGATTATTATTAAAATACGGGACCACATGTGCAGTCATATTGGCATTTATTATGTATATATATATACTATAAATATACAGTATATAAATATAAATTATATTATATGCACCACAAAAATGCACAATTTATGTGTTATAAATTAAATGTATACAAAAAAACATACAGTATATGAATATTGTGTTAATTTATTAAATTTATATATTTTTTTGGGTACTGTATATTGAATTAATTAATATATAGTATAATAGATTATAGAGTAATATATTATAGAGTATAGTGACCAATACATATGTTTATATTAATTACATATATATATATATTTAAAAATGTTATATATATTTAATTACACTATAATAATAGGATAAATTTATATTTATTAAAAAAATAAATTTTCAAAAAAATTACATGATAAAATTTAACATTATTGTAATTTATAAAAATTGATCATGATCAGTGTAAACTATTTTTTGTAATTTTAATATTTAAAAAAAAATATTATTTGGTAACCATATTATTAATTTAATCGATAATAATATTATAATACTAGTGGTATTTATTCCCCACTATTAGTATTATTATTATTATCTAACCCTACCTTATAATCTCATTATTATTATTATTATATTTAAAAATTTATTATTATCTGCTATTTATGTATTAGTAGTTAATGTAGTGGGCCCTCAACGAAAAAAAAATAATTATGTATATTAATCTAACTATATATATATACACTGTTAATAAACTAATAAATTGATGATTTAGAGAGAGAGAGAGAGAGAGAGAGAGAGAGAGAGAGAGAGAGAGAGAAGAGAGAAAAGTGAATGAACTGCAAAAAAATCAATCAAATAATTATTATTTATATTTTTGTTTTTGTATTTTTTTTATAATATAAATATCGACCCATTTATTTAAAATTAATTTAAATTTTTGTTTTATAAACTCTCCCCAAATGAGATTCAATTGGTATTATTATTATTATTATTATTAGTTTAATACTAAACTATACCACAACTTGTTATTTTAATAATTTTTTTTAAATAAATTATATTTAACTTTTAAAATTATATATAATTTTTTTTTTTAAGCGAAAGTGTATGTTATATACAGTATATTTTTTTTAAATGATAACAATTTTATTTTTTCAAACAAATTCATAATTAATTTTCAATTTTTATTATTTATTTTTTAAAAATTGTTTGAACACAAATGATTAGCCACAACAACAAAAAAAGTTAATCGATATATAATTGACTAAATAATTAATTATTATTATCATTAAATTAAAAAATTTATTATTTTTTTATTATTATTATACTGTATATGCAAACTATTTTTTGTTATTATTTATAAATAAATAAAATAATAACTATTAAAAATGCTAGACCACCAAAGATATAATAATGATTATTTTTTTAATTTATTATTTTTTAAAAATAATAATAATAAGTAATAAAAACATTATAAATATAAAACATTAGTTTTAATGAATAATTTTTAAAATATTTTATTTATTTATAGTTATAAAACATTTTAATGTAATTTTTTTTGTTTAAAGCATAACATAACATTTTATATATATATATATATATATATTCATATAGCATTTAATAGTTATAATAATAGTTAACAAAATAAAATATATAGTATTATATTTTATTGTTTTTTTTTGTTTTGTTTTGTTTAAGTAAATGTATTTAAACAAGCATTACATTTAAATAACAATAATATTAACCACAAAATTATAATAATTGTTGTTTTATTGTTTATATAATGTACAGAATATTTAATAACTTCCTTAATATATATATTTTATTATAATATAATATATTTTTATAATTATTAAAACTATTATATAATAGTTTACTCTTGAATTTTATTGTTTTTGAATATAACTTTATAATATAAACTATTAACTACTGTTTATATATATTAATATATTATTATATATATGTATATAAAATACAGTACAATAAACTACAAACAATAATATTGTTTTAATACATAGAAATTAAAATCCAAAAAAATAATAATATATTCAACTATTAAATGCAACAATAATTTATTGATAAACAAAACAAAAATAAAAGTTTTTTTTTAAATTATCAAAATTTAATGATGAATGTGTTAAATGATTATTAGTATTATAATTAATAATAATATTTTAGTATAATTAATAAAAATGTCGATTATTAACTAAACTATTATAAACTAAATTAGCGACACAATAGTACAGTACTTACTAATTATATATCATTGATAAATATAATGATAAAATATTATTATTACAGTATATAATACTATTAAAAAAAATTACTATACACAGCAAATATATGTTAATATATTAATATATATTATCTCATAAATTATATCAAATGTGATTTACTATATCATATATATTTTGTATTAATAATTAAATTATGTAATAATTATGTCACAATGTGTTTTAATTGTTGTCATACGAGTTTTTTGTAATTGATGACCTGAAATTAAAAAAACACACATATATATATACTGTATATATATATATATATATAAATATATGTATATAAATTAAATATAGTATAGTATGTAACAAAAAAAAAACATTATTTAATTAATTTAAATCACTAATTTAAAATCACATAATAATAATAATAATAACAAACTCAGTAACGATATATAATAATAATAATAATCTAATATAATTATTATTATAAAAAAAAATTTAATACATCAATAAATAATAACTAATTAGTATTACAATACATATTAATGATATTATAAAAATCATTAAATTATATATTGTCTCTAAAAAAAATGTATTGTATTAGCAAAAAAAAATTTGTATCATTTTATTATCAAAATATTATTATTTTTATTATTATTATATAATAGATAATAATAATATACATGTTAATAAAATTAACAATTAAATATATATCTCGTGACGTAGTATTAGTGACAAAGTCACAGAAATTGAATGGTCGCTAACTGCGTAAACTGTGACTTTGTCACAGAATCATGTGACCAAAATCAAATTCATATTAACCAATCAAAATTAATTTAATTGTTTAACCGTTTAATTGTTAGTACAGTGTGTGACTTGATATACTGATCAATTAACGTAATATTATTAAATATATAAAATTGTATATAAAGAAGTTGAGAAATTAATCCAATTATCATCAAATGGTAAAAATAGCTGAAGAAGTTGAGGAATTGATCCAATTATCATCAAATGGTAAAAATAGCTGAAGAAGTTGAGGAATTGATCCAATTATCATCAAATGGTAAAAATAGCTGAAGATGTTGAGGAATTGATCCAATTATCATCAAATGGTAAAAATAGCTGAAGAAGTTGAGGAATTGATCCAATTATCATCAAATGGTAAAAATAGCTGAAGAAGTAGAGGAATTGATCCAATTATCATCAAATGGTAAAAATAGCTGAAGATGTTGAGGAATAGATCCAATTATCATCAAATGGTAAAAATAGCTGAAGATGTTGAGGAATAGGTCCAAAACATTGAATTAACTTTATAAAAGTTTTGTAAATTAAGTTATTACTAAAGTTATTTAAGAATTGATTGTATTTTTATGTCATTCGACATGTCTGACAATCAACAAATGCATAAGTCATCGTTGTCCTTATCAATCGATTAATTCTGCTGTTTAAATGATAATTACCATTTAAATGTTAATAATTCAACTTTTATTAATTAATATTAAAATGATGATTTACTAAACCAGTTACTACAAATACAATCTATAATAACTGGACAATCAATTAGTACAGATTTAACGCCATCACTCAAAACATGTCATTAACTTCTTCAGTTGTTTTTACCATTTGATAACTATACTTATTCCTCAGCTTCTTCAGCTATTTTTACCATTTGATAACTATTACTATTCCTCAACTTCTTAAGCTATTTTTACCATTTGATGATAATTGGATCTATTCCTCAACTTCTTAAGGTATTTTTACCATTTGATGATAATGGGATCTATTCCTCAACTTCTTAAGGCATTTTTACCATTTGATGATAATTGGATCTATTCCTCAACTTCTTAAGGTATTTTTACCATTTGATGATAATGGGATCTATTCCTCAACTTCTTAAGGTATTTTTACCATTTAATGATAATTGGATCTATTCCTCAACTTCTTAAGGTATTTTTACCTTTTAATGATAATTGGATCTATTCCTCAACTTCTTAAGGTATTTTTACCATTTGATGATAATGGGATCTATTCCTCAACTTCTTAAGCTATTTTTACCATTTGATTATAATTAGATATTTAAATTTATAAATTATTTTTTTAGTCACATTATTTTTTGTACACACTGTACATTATATCAATAACAATGAAAATTAGAACTCTATTTTGATTGGTTAATGAACGCGCGTGAATAACCACTGGTCAACAATTCGAACACTTAGCTTAAGTCTAATGTATTATTTTTAAACACTTAGGAGATATATATATATCAGGGTTAAGTAAGGGGGGGGGGGGTAGGGGGGGTAAGGCCAAAATACCCCCCCCTAAGATCGAGAAATTGGGATTTTACCCCCCCCAGACTTTTTGACCAAATGGGAAAAATTGTCGCTTAAAAACGAGGAGAAATGACCCCCCCTAAAATTTCGGCGCCGAAGGCGCCGAAAATTTTTTTGAGATTTATAAAAATTTTAATTTTAGTTAATACTATTTTAGTAAGTGTTTTTATGTTTTTAAAATTTATATGATTCTAATTATTGATTAAAAATAAGTAAAAAAGTTAAAATAACGTTAAAACTCATCAAAAAATAACATAATTTTACTTAAAATATTAAACTAAAAAGTTAAAAAATACCAATTTGTTGAAAAGAATAATCATATTACAATATAAATAGAAGTTTGAGATAGTTTAAGAAGTTAATAAAAAAATAAATACTTATATTACAAGGTTTTTATTAATAATTTTTAAAATTTTAACTAAAAAATTTAAAATATTTTTAATTTTATAATTAGTATTCAATCAGTATTTACATAAAAATAACATTAAAAAATAAAAATATATATCTATAAACTATAAGCATTAAGTATTATTTAAAAAATTATTTTAAAAGTTAAAAATTACTAAAATACTAAAAAACTCAGTGTATCATTAATGCCTTTATCACCTATTTTTAAGTATTTAATACATTATTATTTTATTTTTTGCTAAAATTTAAGTTTTTATTAATTTTTAAAATTTTTTTTTAAAAATATTTATTTTTGTTAAAATTTAACTTTTTTTTATTTTTGTTAAAGTTTTTTTTAGTATTTTTGTAAATTTTACCTATTTTCCTGGGAATTTATACGGGAACTTATGGGAATTTTATCGAATTTACATGGGAATATTCGGGAATTTAAGGGAATATTAGGGAATTTTCTCTTGACCCCCCCCCCCCCCTTGATTTTGGATTTTTGAAAAAATTGCCGTTTAAAAATGCAATAAAAATCTTACCCCACCCAATACCCCCCCCAAGATTTTTCGAGAATTTTGTAAATTTTACCCCGGTCTACCCCCCCCTAAAATCCAAAACCTTGCTTAACCCTGATATATATATATACTGTATATAATCACTTATTATATAAATTAGATAATAATTAATAGATAATTGAATAATTGGAAACAAAACAAAACAAATTATACAAATAAAAAAAATTATTATATATTTTTAAATTTTTTAAAAATACTTACAATTAGGTGGTAGTCGACTACTAATACTATTACCACTACTACTACAAGCAATTGCTTGACTAAAACGACACCTTATTATACAATATAATGAATGTCTAAAATTATAATTAAATCCGCCATAAATTATGGGATTAATTGCCGACGAGCCGTATGCTATAAAATGCGATATATAGGACAGCCATGAAAACCATTTGGGTAACTGTTCCCCACGGGATAGAGAGATCCAGGGATAGACACAAATAAAAATTATATATATATAAATAAAATATAAAATAAATTATAACAGTATCTAATAGTTACTATTAATAATAAATTTTTTTTTTATTTAAAAAAATCTAAAAATTTATTATTCAGTATAACTGTATTATAAACAATCACTTTTTTTTTGTTGTTAACAAAATTGTTTTTCTACCAGTTTTTATTATTATTAATTTTTTTTAATAATAACATTTACGACACACATACACACATATACACACATACACACACACACACACACATACAAACACACACATACACACATATACACACATATACACACATATACACACATATACACACATAGACACACACATACATACACATATAGACACATATAGACGCATATAGACACAAATAGACACACATACACACACATACACACACATACACACACATACACACACATACACACACATACACACACATACACACACATACACACACATACACACACATACACACACATACACACACATACACACACATACACACACATACACACACATACACACACATACACACACATACACACACATACACATATAAATACTACTAATATATTATATATTATTTATAATACATGTATATTTATATATATAGTTTAGGATTTAACTACTACTACTAAAAGTTTCCAAAAAAAATAATAGTAATAATAATAATAACTTATTAACTATTGATAGATACTGTACTAATAGATACAACAATTTATTTGTTTTTTAATTTATCAAAAAAAACATACCTCTCCTGAATCATGGGATGAATGTCCAAACTGTGAATAGAGTACAATGAGCTGTAGGGGCATCCAGGATATGACAAATACAATGAGTACCAGACATGACATTTTGATAACCTAATTATTATTATTATTTTTTTATGGAGGGGTAGGCAAGGGTGAAATAATTAATTTTTAAAAAATCATTAACAATTTAATTAGCATTATCAAATATTAGTATTTTAGCATTAATTACTATAATACTGTATATATCTATCATATATTTATGATTATATCAATATATATAAATTATAATATATTTATGGATATGTTTCAAAAAAATTTGTCTTAAAAAATGTGTTTGTTATTAAAAAAAATTAATTTATGATTAATACATGTATTTTAAAAATATTTTAAAAACTATTTATACTAAATATATACATATTTTTTTTAATTTATAAATTATTTGAATTATTATTATTTTTTCAAAATTTAGTTATTATTACTACAATATTATTGAAATCAACTATTGTTATCAAATATTTTATAATAATTAAATTTTATAGTAAATAATATAGTTATAGTAACTTATATAACTCTACATAATTTAAATTGTATTAAAATTATTTAATTTTAATAATAATAAAAATAATTAATTTTCTCATTTATTTATATAAATTTTTTTTTGAAAAATATATTAATAATTATTAACAAAAAAAGTTATTATTAATTAATAATAATAATTATTATTAGTTTTCTTACTCTCTTTTTGGACGCCATTTGACGGGAATACTGGCGCTTAGTTAGACAATCGCCGGGTACGACACGTTGCCATAGTTTTTTGACAATCAACGAATAGGCGGTCAACATTACGAGGACAGGTAGGAAAAACATTATGACCGTAACCAACAAATAGTATAGTTTTTTGTAGGTATTCAATGTAACGCACTGTTGTCGCTGGGGGCTCCAGTAGCGAGGGGTTGGCCAGGTTTCCATACATCGACTTTCGGTAAAATCATGCCACTGTGTGTTGGGTCAGTTAGGTTTTTTTTTAGGTGGGTGTCAATCAGTATTAAGATAGCGTATACAATGTAATGGGGATAGTAATCAGGTTATAGACACAGGTAATTGAGTATTAATTAAATATGATATTAAATATTCAAGTAAACTATACATATAATCAATTTTTTAAAAAATGACCATGGACCAAAAATTGTAGATAATATTAAACTACTCAACATTATTGTTTTTTGATTAAAATGTAAAATTAACTAGATGATAAGTCAACTATAATATAGTATATGTATTCCACTCATTAGTTTATATAAAAATATCTGATTAACAATTCAAATACAATTTAAAAAATTACCAAGGTGATATAATTATAGATAATATTAAACTTAACATTATTGTCCATGGTCATTTTTTGATTAATTGTACATACATACATACAATCAATTTTTTAAAAATGACCATGGACAAAAATTGTAGATAATATTAAACTACTCAACATTATCGTCAATTGATTATTTATTAATTTTTTGATTAATTATAAAATTAACTAGATAATAGTTTGATAATAGTCTACTATTTTAAGTCAATACTATTATCAATAGTTAATTTTTTACAATTAATCAAAAAAATGACCAATTACAATAATGTTAAGTTTAATATTATCTATAATTATATCACCTTGGTAATTTTTTAAAAATTGAATGTATGGTTAATCAGATATTTTTATATAAACTAATGAGTGGAATATATATATATATATATATATATATATATATATATATATATATATATACTATATTATAGTTATACTTATAAATAGTTAATTTTACAATTAATCAAAATTAATTACAATAATGTTGAGTAGTTTAATATTATCTACAATTATGGTCCATGGTCATTTTTTAAAAAAAATTAAATGTATGGTTTACTATAGATATTTAATATAAACTATACGCTATCTGTATCCACACATTTAAATACTTGTGTCAATAGAGTAGCGCACAGTTAGGTGGGTTGGGTGGGTTGGAAAGGGGTTTACAACACATATATATTTTAATAAAAAAAATGTTATTTTCATATACATATATATAGTGATGTCGGCGAAACAGTAGGAACGGTATGGATATGATCATCGATGCCAACCAAATACCCGATATGATTAGTCCGGTACGTTGTTTAGTGAATCGGGCCTTCAATGGATATAGAATGGCCACAAAACGGTCCAACGATATGGCCGATAGTGTGAGTACCGATGAGGTCAGACATGTCACTGAAAAATTACAAAACAAAACAAAAAATTTATTTTATTTTATTTAAAATATATTTCCAACCAAAAAAAAAATATAGCATGAATTCAATGATACTATAAATTAATATATAGTTTATATAATATTGATTAAAATATTTGATAACTATTTTATATATATATATTATGTAAGTATCCATATTGTTGTCTATGTATTGCTTCCTATGCTATATATATATATATATATATATATATATATATTGATAGCATAAATATAATATATATATATATTGTTAACTATAAAGCAAAACACTTTAGTGTAGTTTTTTTTGATAAGCTATTGAATAATAATAATAATACAGTAGTATATAAAAAGCCAACAACAACAAAAAAAGTTTTATTATGTATTGAATATATAAAATGATTTTTTCTATAGTTATATATATATATATATATATATATAAATGTTTTTATGTTAAGTTATCTAACTGTCCACTTGAACCAGTCATACAGTATTTATATTGTATATACAGTTTATATTTTTTTTATCGTAGGCTTTCCATTCAATTATATTGAATATAATACAGTATTATTGCAAATAATATTATTATTGAAAATTTCCTGAATATTTTGACAGTCCATATAAGTGGCTATCATTTTATACATATATATATATATATATATTTATAATACAGTATATAAACTAGTAGTCATATTATCAATAAATATATTTATAATATATATTGATATTAATGTATAAATGTTATGAGATTTCGTGTAATTTTTTTATATGAATAGAGAAAGTGAACCAAAAAAAATATATTAATATATAAAAAAATATGATTTTTATTATTATTTAATAGATTTCAATCAAATGTTTTGTATATTAACTTATTTTTATTAATATCATATATTATTATTATTAAAATATTGTTTATTATAAAAATATTATTTATTATTAAAATATTGTTTATTATTATTAAATGTCACTATAATAACATTTAAGATATTATTATTATTATTATTATTAATATATACTAGTATATTAATATTAATAATATACAGGTTTATTAAAGTATATTAAATATATAAAATATATTAAAATATTTTTTTATCTAACATTTAAAAGTTTTCCTATAATAAAAATAATAGCCATAAAAGTATACAAATTAATTAAATATCATATAATATTATTTTATAATATTTTTGTTTTGTTTTGTTATATAATATAGAAATTTGTTGATTAAAAAAATCAATTTACAGTAATAATAATAATATAATTAGTAATTAAGTTAATAATATATAAAAAATAAGTTTTTTAAATTAAAAAAAATTATTAAAAAACAAGCAATAAAAAAATCATTTAAGTTTTTTTTATACAAAAAATTATCTCAAATATTAAACTATTAATTTAAAGTATAGATCCCTTTTAATTAAAATCATTTATATATATAAATACTGATAATATATTACATTAATATAACTCAAAATTGTAAAATATCTGCATATATATTATTTGCTATTAAATTTAAAAAAAAATTTATTTAAAAAATATGATTATATTTAATAGTTTAGATTTATTTATATGATATACCCTATTAAATATTAATGTACAGTAATATAGTAATAATGTAAAGTTCATACAAAATTAAATCCCATATATGAAATTAGTTATTTTTTTTATTATTAATACTAATAGATTTACTTTAAATATTTAAAAAAAAGATAAAAATAATTTTATATTAAATAAATACTAAAATTTTTTTTTATATTATTAATTGATTAATCAATAAAAGTCAACTAAAATTTAATTACTAATAATACAAACAAAAATAGTAATAAACTATTTATTTTTTTGTAAAATCACATATTCATCAAATTATAAAAAATATATTATAATATAATTCAATAATAAAAAATTATTATTATTATTGATATCTCAAAACAATTTAATAATATTTAATAATTATTAAATACATTTAAAAAAATTATTTTGTTTTTGTATTTTTTTTGTAATGTATTTTATACTATTTAAATCATTTTCAATAGTTTTGAGATAATAATAATAATTTTTTTCTATTGAATTATATTATAATATTTTTTTTTAAAAAAATAATCTGATTAATATGTTAATTAATTAAAAATTAATTAAAAAATAATCCGGGTAATAATAATAATAATACTTACTTTGTATGAATGCATTAAATTTGCACATAAATGAGCCCAATAGATAAAACGGTTTGGTTATCATATCTATTTGATTGATCCATAAACAGAAACCGCATACTAGTATGGATGAAACGGCCAGATTGGTTAGGTAGTAGTTGATAGTTGATCTCAAATGATGACATACTATAACGGCTACTATGACGGCACCGTTACCTACGAGTATGACTAGGCTGACCACTAGGCAGACTACTATTTGTAGTATAGTTATCAATGATATACCAGCCGATGACGATCGTATGAGTTCGGGTCGCGGATATTGTAGACGTTGGAAATCGATGACCGATATGTCCAGATTGGCCGAGCAATCATCGGCAGCACCAGTATTACTACCACTACTACCAGTAGTAGTAGTAGTAGTACTAGTAATGGTCGACCCGTTTGTGACTGCGGTAATGGTGTTGTAGTAGTAGTAGTCATCATCATCATTGACAGTGGTATCGGTATTAATATAATTATAGATATCGTTGATATTATCATTGATTAGCAGTAGCCGACTATTGCTAGACAATTGTCTAATAGTTTCATTAAAAAACAACATTTTTTTTGTTTATTATTATTAATTGTATTTAAACGGATACACAAACACTACATTGGATAACAAAATTGATGAAAGAAATAACAAAAATAATATATATATATATAAAACAACTTTTTTTTTCTTTAATTACATTTATCTGTATATTGTATACGATATATAAGTTTTAGTTTTGTTTTTTGGTGTGAATTAGATATAAATAAAAGGGATGTCTTTTTTTTTCTCTCTCTCTATACATGACATCCTCTGTTTAATTGCGATTACATTGAAATGACAAAACTTTTTAGTAGCAGTTTGTTTGATGAGATATATACTGTATATATATATAATAGTAATATATGGGAAACAATATATCCAAATGTATAGTACAGTATATATTGTGTGGACAGTTGTTTTGTTATACAGCTATCACTTCTCATCTCTCAATCCTAATGTGTCAAAAAATATAGAGAGATGCGATGGTTATGCCTACCAGTGCTCTACATATATACAGTACTTACTGTATATCAATGGGTATGCCTTTAAGCCGTTTCCTTAGCAGCAAAAAAACGAGATGAAGGAGACTGAGAGAGACTGAGAGAGAGAGAGAGAGAGAGAGAGAGAGAGAGAGAGAGAGAGAGAGAGAGAGAGAGAGAGAGAGAGAGAGAGAGAGAGAGAGAGAGATGTTTAGCTCTCTCTCTCTATCAAAACTGTTATATATTTTTTTGATTTTGAAGATTTTGATTGATTTACTACTTTAACAGTGAATCTTAAGTGTTTTTATATGATATCCTATATAATAGGATATATAATAATATAATAATATCATAATATATATATTAAATGTCTTTTACTTTCTCATAGAAAAAAACATTTTTATTTATACAGTATTTAACTAATATATATATATATTGATATAATATATATTAATACTAAATATATTATTTAATATATATATATTTGGTGACCTTTACTATCTATAATATAATTTTTTATATTAATATATATAAATAATCTGTTTTTCCTATTAGTTATATAACTAATGTATTTATTTAGTTATTATTTTTTATTTATTTATTATTAATAGGAAAATAGATTAGTATAAAAATAGCTTAAATATTTTAAATAAATTAATTTTAAGTATTGATAAATATAATATTAAATTATTTATTTTTTAAAAAACTTAAAGTTATAATATTAAACATTTTAACATAAAACATTTAGCTATTACAACATATAGATAATAAAAATAATATTTTTTTCAATAAATATTTAAAGGTTTTATTGATTTATTTATTTTATTTTGTGGATAACAAACAAAATAATATACAGTATTATCTCAATTACTAAATAAATAAATAAATATTGAATAACTTGAATAATTAAACAATTTTTATTTTGGTTATAAAAATATTTTATTGATAATAATAAAACATCAAATAACACATTAAAAAGATATATTTATATAAAAAATTACAATTATTTAGTTATTTTGCTTTAAAATTTTTTTTTTTAAAAATAACAAATAAAAAAAATTATAAACGAATAATATATTTACAATAATAATAATAATTTTATAACATTTACTGTTTATATACAAATTTAATGATAAAAAAATATAATTACTTATATATTTTAAAAAACGTTTAAAAATATATTTATAGAAAATTTTTTAAAAACATTATTAACTATGCCTTAAAACACTTTTAATTTTTAATTTATATAAAACTTTTACAAAAATAAACACATATTTATATATATATATATATACAGTATATTATTGTATTAATAATACTACTATTAATTTGTACAGTATTTTATAAATAGTTGTATTATATTTAATCGTAAAGTTTTTTTACTTATTTTTTGTTTGTTTGAATGATAAATATCTCTAAACCAACAACAAAAACAACAACAAAAATGATTGAATTATTACTTAAAATACATATAATTTTATAAATATATTTAATTTCATGTCTTATCTGACACTAATTATAGAGTTAATTATTTTTTTATTATATATATAAATACAGTATAAATATATATATAAACAGTATATAAAGTTATCAAAAAAACTAAAATTAAATTATCGTTTAAAATAGTTAATCATTTATTTTTTTTTCAACTAAATTGTTGATTAATTGATTGACAACTTTCTACAGTTTTTTTTAAATACAGTAAATTTGAGACAAAATTAGCAATTATTTAGTTATTTATTTAATAACAAATTTTTGTTGTTGTTGTAAATTACAGGAACCATTTCAAAACAAAATAATAATAATAAACTAATTTTTATAAACAATTTTTTTTTGTAAAATATTTTTTGTAACAAAAAAATCATTTTGTACTCAATTATGTAATTTTTTTTTAATAAATTGAAATACATTTTGTTTTGTCTATTTATTTCAATTTCTATATATTATTATATATAAATATATATATATTAATAAATTGAAATAATTATTTTTTATAATATATAAATTTGTACATTTTGGTATTATAATATAAATATTAACAATTTAGTATAATAATAATAATAATAATAAGCAAATTATTAAATACAAATATAATTTATATACAGCTATATATATATATATATTTATAAAAAAATATATGAATAAATTAGCTAAACTTGTTATATCAAATCATAAACTTTTGATTAAATGTTTTTTTTAATAACATTAGACTTTTTTATTTATTTTTAAAAAACACATAAATTGTTAACTATGCTAAAAATCATTATTATTATTTCAAAATTTTTTTTTACATTTAATTATACTGTACATACACTGTGACAATCATATATAATCAGATATGATATACAGATGCCTATTTAATATATTTCAAAAAAAAAATTATATATTATAAATTGTTTTATAATTATTATTTCAAAATAAACAAAAAACTATAATAATAATAATTACTAATTATTTTTATTATAAACTATAATATAGTTTTTATATAACTTATAGTTATATAAATCACAGTATCTTATTTTTTTTTAAAAAATATACATTATATATATATTATCTAGCACAATTATCTTAGCACTGGGATACAGTTGTTTGATGACCACCATGGTCATCAACAACACGTTTAGTATTATTATTATTAATACTACTACTACTACTACTACTACTACTAGTATTACTTAAATCAATTGTTTTACTATTATTATTATAGGGTTGTCTTAGCTTACAATTGCTATCGTAATAGCTATTTGATGCCTGTATCAGATCGACACTACCCCGAGTATCATCGGTATCAGTGTCGGTATCAGTGGTATAACCCATACGCCGACTGTTCAGATAGTATCGGTTAACCAGACAGGCCATACCGGTGCCCAATAGCAGGCCAGACCAGACATCGCTCGGATGATGTCGGTTGACAACTATCCGGTTTAAGCCGATATAAAGTGATGCCAATACAGACATCAGCTGTAGTACAGCCTTGAGTGCGACCAATAGTTGGGAACGCATTTTCTGGTGCAGGTATATACAGAAATAGACGGCACAGTAGGCCGAATAGGCTGAATGACCCGATAGGAAGGACATCCGAGCCTCTTGAATCTGGTCGTACAGTCGATAGCTGTTAGCACAGGTATAGTTGTCCACATAGATTGCCGTACGACTGTCCTCTTTGCCACTGCCGTTACTACCGCGGCAATCATAGTCGGGTCGGCACAGATCAATAAAATCGGGTCTCAATCGGCCCGTAGTATACTTGATAACAGTAGTTATCAGTACCAATACTAGTGCACCCAAATAAAAAACGGATAGTTTTTTATATAATTTCCACGACAGGTATCGCCAATCAAATTGATGGGATGTCTTATCGATGAAAACATACATTTTCCGCACACGTATCGACTCGAAGACAATGATGGCCACCGCTGGCAATACGAACGACCAGATAAGCAGAAATATGGCCGCAAACCCACCGCCACCGCTACTACCACCAGCACCGGTAGCACTGGTGGTGATGACCAACTCTTTGTGCGGGTAGCGTATGGTATGGTCATCGCACCAGTAGCCCCGTCGATAGGGTTGACATAAACATTTGATGAGTAACCAGAGGAACAGTATGATTGTAAAACACAGGGAATCGATACATATTTTTTTTGTCCGACTCGACCTCATGAGCTTAACTTCCATCAAATGATGCAAACAATACATTAGTTGAGACATTGGTTTTTTAAAGGATCAGTTGGTTATTATGAGTTAGGGAGAAAAGTCATGTATTTTTTTATGATTATTAATTAATTAATTAAAAAAAACACAAAAATTATTATTAAAACTTTTTTTGATGATAAAATCATATGTCTATCGATGGGTATATATATATATAATTAACACTTAATTAAATGTTTTATTTTTATTTAAAAAAATTTTTTTTTATCATTTATTTTCACACACTTGTTGACTGTATTTTTAATACACATCTAATTAGACGATAGTTTTGATTTTTGTTGAAAAATATTTATATATATATCTATATATATATATATATATATATATATATATATATATATATATATAAATGTATTTATAATAAACAGTTTATATTATATAACCGTAATGTTGTTGTTGTTGAGGTTATTGTCTATTTATTACATTATATATAATGATAATAATAATACTGTAGATAATAATGATACTAATAAATCATTTTTATTTTATTTTTATAAAAAATTGTATTTTCATTCATACAGTTAAACCCCACACACATATACACACCGATAATAGGCTATAAATGACCCAAATTTACAGGTATTAGCTATGATATTATAATAAAAACATATATATATATATATAATATTTATTATTATTATTATTATTATTATTAACACTTTGGCGAACATTCACTTTTTAATATCAAAAAAAATAATATTTTTTCTACTAATTTATATTAAAAACAAAATTACACGACAACTCCTTTTATTACAATTATAATAATATTAAATAATAATAATAATAAATCTTTTAAGTAAATGATTTTTAACTTTATTTTATATGCTCTAATTCATAGACACTTTATTAGTATTTATTATTATTATTATTATTTAGTTAGTATGCACACCAAAAAAACAAAATTATATTTTAAATAAAATTATTTGTATAATCAATATACATAATAAGTATATATATATTATTATATCATTTATTAATAATAAAAAAATTAAATGAAAACTAATTTTTTTTATATTACAATTAACAATAATAATTGTAATATAATAACAAACAAAATAAATAAATTTATTTCCACTATTAAAGAAAAATTGATTGACAATTGAATTATGTTTTCTATTTATTAAAATTTTTTATTTATAATAAATATATTTATATATATATATTTATATCATATAATTATATTAACTTCAAAAAATGGTAATCCTTTTTAATAATAATTGTAATAATATTTTTAAAAATTATTATTAGTAGTAAAATTGAAAGCTATTGATGGGTTATACACATATAAACACAACAATTATTAAACAAATCTATAAATACTTTTTTATTATTATTATTATTATTGAATAAAAACATATTTTTATTATTACTATTAAATATTTCTAATAATTTTTTTCATATATATAATAATAAAAACTATTTTTAATACACAAACAAACAGTTTTGTTGCGATTTTTGTTTAAAAAAAAAACTTTTTTCTTAACAAACATTTTACTAACAAAACACATATCAAACACTATATATATGAATATATTTACTAAAAGTTATATACAATATATGTATTTATATATATATATATATATATATAAAATCTGAGCCCAAATAAAGCAAATTTTTATTTTAACACCCGTTTGGCATCTTTTTCATGTTATAACTAAAATATATATATATATATTTACACACATTTATGAATGCATAACTTTATTTTAGTTATATATATTGCATAATAAACTTGTATATATACAGTATATACTCTGTACTAATATTATTTTGAAAAACTTGTGTTTGTATGTATAGCATAGGTATACATCCCATACAAATACAGGTGCTTTTGGTGTGTATGTGAGTTGAATGGGGTGTTTGAGCTCTCAATATATATATTTATATATATTGTATAAACTCTCTCTCTCTCTCTCTCTCTCTCTCTCTCCTAATCCCAGTTTTTACAGGACAACTGTTGATGGATAGGGAAACTCCTACTTAACTACAAACAGTCAACACCAACACCACTACAACAACAATAACAACAACAAAATCGGCACAACTTGTTGTTTATGACATCAATTGTTCAATGATTTTATAATAGCTTTATATATATAGTATATATATATAGTATATAAAACTTATACAATATTTTTTTAATAATTTGTTATTTTTTTGTTTGTTTAAAATGTCTATAATTTATATTTATATATACAGTATATATGGATATATATATACTGTAAATAATTATCATTTGATGGATTTATATATATATATAATATAGTATAGTATATAAAACATTATAAACACATATTAATACAAAACAAAATCTAAAAACTATTCAAAATTATATATATTATAATAATAATAATATTTTAATGTAATTTTAAGTTTTTTGATTTTTAAAAAAACTTTTTTTATTTGTTGGTTGATTTGATATTATAAATAAATTTTCTAAACATTACAAAATTACACAATATATATATATATATATATATATATATTAACTTAATTTGTGTGTAATTTAACCAACAATCAGTTCAAGCAATTTATCATATATTTTATACATTTATAATACATTATTATTATTATTATGATTAAAACATTGATGATATAAATTTTTATTTAACAGTATTATTATATATAATGATATTAGTGACACATAATAATAATAATAATCATTATTTAGCACAATATAATAATCATTCAAAAAAATTTGATAAATTATGTTTCAACAATAAAAAAAGATTTTATTTAAAAAATAAATTATTGACAGTTTTAGGTCTAAATATATTTATTTATTTTTATTTTTTTTTAAAAATA
The DNA here is from genome assembly GCF_028296485.1 of Oppia nitens. Classification (NCBI taxonomy): domain Eukaryota; kingdom Metazoa; phylum Arthropoda; class Arachnida; order Sarcoptiformes; family Oppiidae; genus Oppia; species Oppia nitens. The sequence continues at coordinate 429,796 of NW_026533222.1, read as the reverse complement.
CAACAAACAAAAAATATTTTTATAAACTATTATACAAACCAACAAACAAACAAATAAACAAAAAAAAACTTTTTTTAAAAAATAATATATTGATTATTGTTTTATATTATATATATATATACTGTATATATATATTATAGATAGTATTGTGGTTTAACACAAACAACAAATGTTTATCAAACTAAAAGTGTTTAAAACTATTTATTTTTAAAACAATAACAAAAATTTAATAAAAAATAATAAAAAAATCAATTGAATATTATATATATATATATATATATATATATATAGACACATAGTATTAAATAAAATGTCATTTAATCAAAATAAATGTTTGTTTTTTTTTAGTTTTTTGCAAATAAAATGTCACATCTATTGAGAGATTTTTATTATTATATAACTATTATATAATACAGTATATATTGATATATAAATACATTATATATTATTTTTAATAAAAAAAACATGTTTTGCAAAATAAATTTTTTATTTTTATTCAAAAAATATTTGTTTATAAAAAATCAATCAAAATTTCAAAATGAATGACACATTTTTATCAATAAAAAAATAAATATTTTTTTTAATAACTAGTTTAATACAAAATATTTATTTTGTTAAAAAAATGATTGTCTGATAAATTAATAAATAATTATTTACTTATAATAATAATAATATGAAAATTTATTTAATATTTTTCTACTAATTATTTTGTTATACAATATTACGGTATTATTATTGATAATATACATACATAAAGATAAAAAATAATAAAATTAATAAAAATTATATTTTGTTAATTAAAACTTGATTAATGATTAAAAAAACATTATATAAATTAAACGTCTAATTTTGTTTGTTGTTTTATTTTTATTTTTTATAATTATTAATTTATGTAAATGTATCATCGCTTAAATATATATATATATATATATATATAAAATATATGACATTTTTATAGTTTATTAAATTAATACTTAAATATTTCATAACTTAAAGGATTAGTTGTTTTTTGTTTGAATTTTTCTTAACATAGTTTTTATTTTAATAAAAACCCTTTTGGGTCTAAATAACTATATATTTATATATTTATTTATAATATGATAATATATGTTAAAGTGATGCTAAATATTTTTTTTTATATATAGGGTTATCCCAATTATTAGATAATATATTGTATTTAACATATATATTATAATAAGATATATATAAAAAAATATATTAATAATTTATGAATAATTTTTTTAGAAAGTTTACTAAAAAATATTCAAACAATTTGAACCAAATATTTATTTAAATATATTTGTTTAATAATATAATAATATTTATTTTATTTATTTTGTTTACTAAATATACGACATCGTTGTCTAACACAATATAAAAACAATTAATTTAATATTTTTTTTACAAATAAATAAATAAATTGTAATAATTTTTATTATTATTATTGGCCATTAATTTTATAGTTGGAAAATAAAACTTAATATTTATTTAATCTATTTATTAATTGTTTTATTTAAATTACTTAAATCTTGTTATTTAGTTTATTTATTGCAAAATTAAATTTTTGATTTTTACTGATTTTGATATATATTTATGCAAATTAAATATAAATTATAAAATCCTTATTGAGTTATTCACATAAATATATATTGATTGATATGTATATATATATAACAAATTAGTAATTAATCAAATAATGTTAATGATATATCAATAGTTAAATATCGATTAATATATATATAAGTAATTATTTAATTATAATTAATATTTGTTTTTGTAATAAAATTTATAATCAATTTTTTTGTTGAATGTCAACATAGATTTTTGTTAGATTTTTTTGTTGTTGGTATTACATAAACAGTATTATTATTAATGATTATAACTATTTTAATAATTTAATGTATATTTTACAGTAGATATGTACACAAAAAAAATATTTTTAAAAACCATTTACTTGTTTACTAATAATAAGTACTATTTTTAAAAAAAAAAAATTATTATTTTAAATAAAAACATTAAATACTAAATATATCTCTAATTCATTAATCTTAATGTTATGTTATTTTTTTAAAGTTTAAACATTTTTTTTGTGTGGAAAAAATGTTTAAATACTTGTGTAAACTGTATTATAATTTACATTATAATATTGTATAGTGAACTATATTGTAAAATATATTATAAAGTAATTTTCAAAAATATTTATTTAGATATAAAAATAACCTAGTTTTTTATATATTTTTAAAAAATAAATGCAATGTCATATATACTGTATATATATATATATATATATATATATATATATAAAAATTACTTTATTTGGTAAAAATAATTTAATATGAAAAATACGGTATTTAAAAACACATATATAACTTATACAGTATATTAACAATTATACAGCATTTAAATACGGTATAAATCTATGTAATATATATATATATATCATACTTTAAAATCACTTTATAAAATTGATGCCTTAAATAGTCATTTAAAATAAAATCATATTTTTAAAAAAAAAGATATGTTTTTAAGATACACTCGAATTATTTAAGATAATTTCAAATAGCATTTATAACAGCATTTTATTAACTGTTATAATACGATATTAACATAATTTAACTTAATTTTTGTATATTTTTTTTAAAAGATTAGTGTTTTATTTTCAATACTGATTGATATTATATATATATATATTTAAAATTTTATATTATTTTGTTAAAAAATATATTTCAATATATTTTTTTTGAATAATTATACATAATATATAAATTTAATATAAACATTATAATCCATTTTTCAAACATAATTTATAAATTAGGACATTAAATGTCAGTTAATAAATAAAATAAATACATATAGTGTACCAAAAAAAAAATTTGATTAATTATTATAACTTTTGAAATGTGTTTTTTTAATAGTAATATCTAATTATTTAGTTTTAATAAAATATATTATTATTAATTAGTATTAACAACGATTCAAATAGATTTTATATATTAATAACTAATATATAAATTTATTTGAATCGTTGTTAATACTAATTAATAATGTTTTTAAAAAAAAACATTTAAACTTATAATAAATATATATCTTATAACAATTTTTAATTATATAAACTATATTTTTTAAAAACTAATTTTCAAGTTTAACTATTTAAAACAATTTTTTTATTGCTATTTTATGTTACTTTAATTATAAATTATAATTATTTAACTATATATTTATTATTATTATTAATACAATTGAAAAAAATCATTATACAGTATAATTGTATTTTTTTGAAACACATTTATATAATTAAATGAGATTTATATTATAATATTTGTTTTTTTTTTAAAATAAATTGTTTTAAATTAAAACAAAACTTATTTATTATACTCAATAAAAAAAATAGTTTTTATTACAAACAGTATTTATTATCTCTAACAAAATAATAATTAAATAATTAATTAAATAAATATATTATAGAGATTTATTTGATGATATATAACACTATGTTTTTTTTTTAGGTAAAAAGTTATTATTGTATAATAATTTGTAGTCACGATATACAGTGAATTAAATCAAACAAAAAAAACCGGTAAATAAAATAAATATTATTTATATATATATATAATACTGTAAATAGTTTTCAACAAAAAAACTCAAACATTAATTTTTAATTTTTGTTTTTTTTTTTGAGATAAATTAATCATTATTTATTGTAATCATTTACAACAACAAAATTATAGGTTTCCTATTACACCTAACATTACTAGAAAACCTACACATTTTGATATATATAAAGTTTATATATATATAATATTACTGACATATAATACCTGTATATATATATATAAGTCCTATTTTTTGTATATTACCGGTAAATCTAAGTAATAAATTAATTTTAAAAAATTTTAAATGTATAAAACAAATCAACACTAGACTAGATTTTTTTTGATGACTTTATTATATATATATATATAGTGTACTGTATATTAAATTATATTATATGTGTTTATATAATTTATTAGAGACTATTAATTATTATTTTCTAAATTATTTATTTTTTTTGAAAACTTTATATATATATATATATAATCACAGATTAGGAAATAATTTCAATCTTAATAAATATCATTTATATAATGTATATAAAATTACAACTCATATATTGTATGTATATATATATAGGTTATATAATATATAAATTTATATATATATATAAATGTGTGCCTTATGTGTGTATATATATTATCTATAGATGCGTCCCATTAAAACATAAGTGCATAAAATGTATATAAAAAATAAATTATAGCTTTTTATTTATCGTTGATTTTATTATTTTTGATTTTGGTTTTTTGAATTGTCTACTAAATTATAGGACTTAACAAATAATAACAATAATGACTGTAATAATATGTTATATAACTTTATATGATATCAATTGCAAACCACACATAAAGAGAAAAATAGAGAAAATAAAAAACAAAAACAAAAAACAAATTAATTATTTTTTTTAAAGATATTTAATATTATAATTAAGTTTTACTAAATTTTATTTTTCTAACCATAGATTCGCATATAAAATAACATTTAATAGTTTTTTTGTTATAATATTTAAACATTATATATACGACATATTAGATATTTATATACATATATATATATTAAATATTTTTTATATATATAATATAAAATAATAGTTAAATCACTATTAAGATCATTTGGTCAATTAGATTATAATAATAATAATAATAATAATAAATAGCATTTAAATTATTCATATATAATATTGAAATTAAGGCCAACAATAGTAATAATAAATTTCAATAACAATTTGAATTCAAAAAAACCAAATATAAATAATAGCCAATAATTTTTTTTAAATTAAATTTTATTTTTGTTTTGTTTTCTAAAATAAAATTTAAACATTAAATTACAATTCATCAAAAAATAATAGTTATATTTAATTTTTTTAACAAAAAAACAAAAACAAAATAAATCTTTAAAAAATAAAATACTAGTTTTTCTGATCACTTTTTGATCCATTAAATCTAATATAAATTATTATAAATAATTTAACTTTTAAGTAATGTTGACATTTAATTAATTAATTTTTAAAAAATAAATATCAATTTTAATCATAAATCACAATATAAAACAATTTATTATAATTAATATATATATATTTTGATAAATAACAAAATTAAAATTAATTATTTTCATTTTTAATGATAAACTAATAATTATTATTTTTTAAATATTGTTTTCATATAAACTATAAACTAATTAAATAATTAATAATACATTTTTTAGTTTATATTTTTTTTTTAAAGATAACATTAGTTTTTTATTATTAGATATTTATTATATAAAAAACAAAAAGTTAAAATAGTGTAATGTGTTTACAATAATAAGTTTACTGTTAAATTAACTCGATAACTGTAATTTGTTTTTTTTATAACCAAGCTATTTTTTAAAATTCAACAACAAAAATTTTATGATCTAGTTTATTTTAATAAATATTATCATCATCATCATCATCATCATGTCAAGTGATCGTTATTGGAAACGTTACGCTACCGGACCTACTGATAGTGATCCGATAATAGGTAGACCACGTCCTAAATTAGGTGATCTTTAAAAAAAGTCTATTTTATTAAACCACATAACCTTTAATCAATTATACTATCGAACGTACGTGGATCACTTGTGGCAACCAGGGTTTTAAAAATGGCAGGCATAAACAATAGATGCCTATTTTGCCAAATGCCTGCCTTGCCTCTGCCATGCCCAGGGCATCTATTTTCAGGTGGTGACACCTATTATTTTAATTTTATTATTATTAATTTATTTATAAAAATTGTTTTATCAATATATTTGTTTGTATTTTTGTTTTGTATATCTTTACTTAAAAGATAATATATTAGAAATAAGTATATTAATTGTAAATTTAATTAACAAGCTAAAAAACAGTAAATTAAATTATTTTTATAAATACAGTTGCTTTTTAGCAATTTAAATTGGCAGGCAAATAAAATAGATGCCCAAAATGCCAGGCATTTATGGCATCTATTTGGGCATTGCCAGGGCAGGCATTTATTTCCTTAAAACCCTGGTGGCAACACATTAGAATATTGACCGAATTGGGTCAACTGGGCTACTATAGTGCCCTATCCGATGAATCCGATTGTCTATGTATACACTATTCAATGGACGATAGTAACCAGTTTGATGATCAGGGTATTCCAAATAATGGTTATACAGAAATAGCTAGAGAGGAATCGGGTCACGATTATCGTGATTGGTATACTGCTAGTTATGATACTGCTAATGATAATAGACCCAGATGCTCCCATTGTGGATCACCTAAACACAAGTATCCTGGTTGTCCACATATATATGGCTTGAGCATGGTAAATGTACCCGGTGTCAACTGTATGGCAATTGTTGTCAAAATAATTGTCAAAAATGTCGGGACATATGGGACCAGGAGGAGATAGCAAACACAGAATCGTCGGACGATTATTATTATTATTATTGAATTGTTTTTTCCCGTAAATTTTCCCGTAAATGATTTACTCGTCTATTCTATTGTTTTTAATCTATTGATAAAAATGTCTTTTTGTTTGTTTGTTTGTTTTATTAATTAAATTGAATTGAAAAATTAATTAAATAAATTAATTAACTTATAACTAAATTAATAATTATTTTTTTTTTTGCGATTAGATAGTAATGTAATGTTTCTATAAGTGAATAATTGATAATAAAATTATATTAATTATAATTTTTTTTTTAAAAAAAAAGATAAAACAATTTTTAACATTTGTTTTATTATTAGATATACTATATATATATATAATTAAGTGTTATTTATTTTTTAAAGTTAAAAAGAGCGCGCATGTGTAGTTTTTAAAAAATAATTTTTATTTTTTTTAAAGTATCTAATACGTGTCAAGTTATTTTTCAAATAACAAAATTTTTTTATAACTATTTAATTTTTCATAATTAGCTAGCTAATAATAATTTAGTACTCAAAAAAAATTGTTTGTGTGCTTATTGTTTTTTTTTAAAAAAGTAAAAAAAAAATAATTATATATTTTTTAATTATAAATAATAATAATAATTATTATTATTAGCATAATCATGACTACTACTACTACTACTACTACTACTACTGTTTATTGGAAACGTTACGTTACCGGACCTCCGGATAGACCCCGACCTAAATTGGGTGACCATAAACGGGTCTATTTTATTAGACCCGAAAACCTAACCGACCTAACTATCCCGGATCCTATGAAACTATTATGGAAACATATTAAAGTGTTGACCGAATTGGGTCAACTGGGCTACTATAGTGCCCTATCTAATAATCGGGATTGTATTTGTATACACTATTCCCAGGATGATAGTAACCAATTTGATGACCAGGGTATTCCGAATAATGGTTATACAGAAATGACTAGAGATGAGTCGGCGGGTCACGATTATCGTGATTGGGATACTGGTGCTAGTGATACTGTCGATAAAAGACCCAGATGCCCTCAATGTCTATCACTTAAACATGATTACCGCGGTTGTACCGATCTATGGCTTAGCCATGGCAAATGTATACAATGTAAGTGCCAATGGTATGGCCATTGTTGTAATTTAGATAATAATTGTCAACAATGTCGGTACTTATGGGTGGTCGAGGTCAAGGAGGTGGTCGACGAGGACAAGGAGGTGGTCGACGAGGACAAGGATGAGGAGGACGAGGAGGCGGACACAGAATCGTCGGACAATTGATGATTAAATTGATTGATCCGTGAATTGATTGACTCGTCTAATATGATAATTGAAGAAACAATATATTGTCAAACAATATATATAAATTTATAAAAAATATTTTTTTTTATAAATAACTTTTTTTTATCATTTAAAAAACAAGCCATAAAACAATTAGTCTATTATTATTAATACAGAAATTATAATAATCTATTTAAAATAAATTTTCATATTTTCATAATTTCTATATATATATATATATATAATTAAAATAAATAACATTTTTTATCATTATTAAAGATAACTATATTAAAATTGTTGTTAAAATAATTTTATTAATATCAACAACAACAAAAATTATTTGTTGAAAAACTATATAACGTAATTATAATATAATAAAATTAAAATAATAATTAATATAAAATTAATTTCATTATACAGCAAAAAAATAAAAATAAATATTACACACAATTTTTAACATATAAAAAATAAATATCACATTTAATTATATATATATACAGTATATATATATATTTAAAAAAAAATAAAATAAAACTTAACTAGCTTAAAAAACTTTTTTTGTTTGTTTGTTAAAAAAAACAAAACTAAAAAATATATTACAAAACTTTTTTTTTTAATAAAACTATTTTTTTTTAAACAATTCAATTGACAATACCTTTACATATTATCATTCAATCCTCCCGTTAGTTTGGGAGCCATCTGACGACACTACTATCAAGTGTTAGTTTGTCTATTGAACGCTACAAACAAACAAACAAACAAAACAAATACAGTCTCTTAACTTATTTTATTTTATTTAATTTTTTTTTTGTATGTAAAATACTGTACATTAATAATCACATATATTTAACTACACATACTGTACTACACATACGGGTGCTATACATATACATACTATACATACACACATACTGTACAATACATACACACACATACTGTACTACACATACGGTGCTATACATACATATATTGTAATATATATACTGTATAATACATACATACTGTACTACACATACGGTGCTATACATACATATATTGTACTATACATACTGTATAATACATACATACTGTACTACACATACGGTGCTATACATAAACATACTGTACTACACATACTGTACAATACATACATACATACTGTACTACACATACAGTGCTATACACATACAGTGCTATACATACACATACTATACATACACATGCTATACATACACATACTGTACTACACATACTGTACAATACATACATACATACTGTACTACACATACAGTGCTATACACATACAGTGCTATACATACACATACTATACATACACATGCTATACATACACATACTATACATAAACATACTGTACAATACATACACACACATACTCTACCAAAACATACAGTGCTATACATTTAATATTCAATAATGTAATTATACAGTATTTTACAGTATTGTTGTGTATTAATAATAATAGTAATACTAATACTATACTGTAGTAGTAATACTGTATGTATAATGCATTACAACTACAGTACTTTTTTTTATACATACATATAGTGTAAAAGTCAATTGTAATTAAAAAAAAATTAAATAAAAATTATTTAAATAACTAAATCAATCAATCAATTGGTGATTGCATTTGAAGAAAAAAAAGTGTTGATTATCACGGGTTGATCCCAACAATTGTGGACCAATTGATAGACGACTACTGGGATTAAAATAAAAACATATCGCGCGGCGTCCCTGAGATTTACCACCACTTGTTTTACTATACAAACTATCTATAGATAGATAGATAGGCCAGTCCTAGACACACACACACACCCGACAGTGGTCATCGGTATATCAGGACTTAACTGTCCCGACACACAAGTTGGTGGTCATCATCAACAACAACAATGACTTCGAGGAATGGCTTTAAGCGCAAAGTCTGCTACTATTATGACGGTATGTGTGTATTGTCGACTAACTTTCGGGTCGGCCGGAAAAAAAAACAGTGACCAAAAAAATGACCATTTTTTTCTATTTTATTGTTTAGCCGAAATCGGTAACTTCTACTACGGCAAGAAACACCCGATGAAACCGCATCGGATACGTATGACCCACGAACTGGTACTTATGTACGGCTTGTATCGCAAAATGGAAGTCTATGTAAGTAGTAGTGTTTATCTCGGCCCCCACCCCTCCCCCCCGTCACCCCGCGATGATGGCCATCACATCCGATGGTCACACACACATACCAATCGATAGCACACACAATAATAGACTATTGATTGATGATACCCCCTCCATTCCCCCTTCCCCCCCCATTGTTTATCTATGCTATCGGAAGGTCAAGGCCAACGGATCTCTTTTCTACCCTACCCCTCCCGCTCCCCCCCCGCGATGACCATCACACCCGATGGTCACATATACCTATCAATAGATAGCACACACAATAATAGACTATTGATTTGTGATACCCCCCTCTCTCCCCCTTCCCCCCATTGTTTATCTATGCCATCGGAAGGTCAAGGCCAACATATCTATACCCTATACCCACCCCCCTTCCGCCCCCCGATATGGACGGGGGAACTATTGATTGATTAAAATTATGGTTAAAAAGCCATTGTGTTTAATACACAGTAGTAGTAGTAGTAGTAGTAGTAGTAGTAGTATTAGACTAAATAAATGAGACATTTTTTCAATCACATAATTCAATGATAATTATCAAATTAATTGGTATTTATTGGTAATAATTAACTTTTTTTTATTTATGTCTTATTTAAATGGATTTGTTTGTCCATCACATCCAACAACGACAACAACAGAGACCACACAAAGCCAATGAAGAAGAGATGTCACGCTTTCATTCATCTGAATATATCCGTACACTTCGTAGTCTAGAACCGGATAATATGCATAACTTCGGACCTCAAATCAATTCATGTAAATATCGGCTGAAAATATTACCGATTATTACCGATAATAATTGAAATTTATTTATTTTCCGATTTTAACGGTAGTCTTGGCCGGCGAAGACTGTCCAATATTTAACGGTATGTACGAGTTTTGCCAGATATCGGCTGGCGGTTCCATTTCGGGTGCCATCAAACTGAATAAAAAGGCTACCGATATTGCCATCAATTGGGCCGGCGGTCTACATCACGCCAAAAAAGCCGAGGCCAGCGGCTTTTGCTATGTCAACGATATTGTATTAGGCATTATCGAGTTACTTAAATATCACCAGCGAGTCCTCTACATTGATATAGATGTCCATCACGGCGATGGTGTCGAGGAAGGTATGGGAAATGATATGTACAGTAGTAGTAGTAGTAGTAGTGTCTTATTATCGGTTAAATTGGTTATTAATTGTTTTATTTGTTTTATTTGATTACAACAAAAAGCGTTTTACATTACCGACCGAGTTATGACCGTTTCGTTTCATAAATTCGGTAAAAACTTTTTCCCCGAAACTGGTGACCTGAAAGATATTGGCGCCGAACGGGGCAAACACTATGCGATTAATGTACCGCTCAATGACGGCATCGATGATCTATCATTTGAAAGTATCTTTCAACCGGTCGTTTCGAAAGTATAGATGAAATTTTTGTTGTTGTTGTTGTTGACCGATAATTACCGATTAATTTACCGATTAAATTGTCCTCTCTTTTAAAAAGGTAATCGAAACCTATAGGCCAAACGTAATTGTACTGCAATGCGGTGCCGACTCCCTGACCGGCGATCGTTTAGGTGTTTTCAATTTGACACTCAAAGGTCACGGCAAGTGCCTGGAGTTTGTCAAAGGTTTCGACATACCGTTGCTGATATTGGGCGGCGGCGGCTATACTAAGAAAAATGTGGCCCGTTGTTGGACATACGAGACGGCCATTGCACTCAATACCGATTTACCTAACGGTTTGTTACTTTAATTGTTTGTTAGGGTAGAGTTTTTTTTATTAACCGGTAATTAACCACAAAAAAAATCCAAATTAATTGATCCAATGTATTGATTTCCTTCCTTCCCGTCCAAAATTATTACCCGTACGGTCCGGTAATCATTCATCATTAGATTTGCCACAAAACGACTACTTTGAGTATTACGCGCCTGACTTTAAACTACATATAAGTCCGTCCAATGCATTCAATCAGAATCCATATCAGAATTTAGAAAAAATTAAGTAATTAATTAAAAATTTTAATTAAAATTTAGACTAAAATTTACCGATAATTATGTTTTTTTTCTCCCCCAATAAAGAGCGACAATCTTTGAAAATCTACGATCAATACCTCACGCGCCGTCCGTCCAGATGCGAGACATTCCCAACAATTTTACGCTCATTAAACACGACAACGACGACGACAGCGATATAGACATGGATGACGACGATGGCGGTGATGATCCAGAAGTTAGGATCAGTCAACAGAGATCTGATCGACATATACTGCCCGATAATGAACTATCGGATAGTGAAGATGAAGGCGACGGTAGACGAGATGATAGCTGTCATCTGATCAGTCAACCGACTCAACCAAAGAAGCCAAAAGTCGAACAGCAGCCAATGGTTGTGGTGGCCACCAATGCCGGCGCCGCCACCGCTGCCGATGACTTATCTCAGTCTCCATCATCTACTACTACAACTAATCCACTATCATCTGCTTTAATGCACACAACGACTTCATCGTCGTCGTCATCGTCATCATCAACGACATCCTCCTCTACCACCACTACCACTACTAACGGTTTAGCCGTTAATCTAACCTCACCGGAGGCGGCGACCAACGTTTGATTATTATTATTATTATTATTAATATATTAATTGATTTTTTTTAATAAATATTAGTATATACTGTATATTGAATTTAAATGATAATTATTTTATTTTTTTTTTTATAACAAAAAAGTAGTTATTAAAAAAACTATCGATATATTTGATATACAAATACATTATTAACAGTAAATAATTTATATACAGACTATTATTTATTATTATTATTATTAACTGAATTTATTATTATTATTATTAACTTTTTTTTTAAAAAAAAAATTCATTTATATTTATTTTATTATTGCATTATTACCGATAATTTTTTTTTGTGTCATTTACCGTAAAACCTATTTGTAATATACCCGATAATAATACTGTTTGTATACCGTATATATACCATTACAGTATATATATACTGTATATCAAATATATATTTAATTTCAATTATAATTTTTTGAATTTATATATTTAAATTTGACAAAACAAAACAAAACAATAATTATTATATATTTTTTTAAAAAACTATAAATTTGATAATTTTTTTTTAATAATAATAATTATTAATTATTAAACAAACAAACATTTTGTACTTTTTTTTCATATACATATACAGTAGTACAACAAAAACATTGCCTGATGAAATAATAAACTATTGTTAAAATTAATTTTTTTTTTAAAAAAAGACAATATTTTTATATACTGTATATATATATATATATATATATGAGAAAACAAAAAAACATTTTATAAAAAAAAACTTCAATTTTCATATAAATTACATAACTTTGTATAATAATAAAAAAAACTCATTATTATTATTATCATAATTTTTTTTGGATGAATTTGATTTTTTTTGATTTTTTGAAATTAAATACATGAAAAACAACAAAACAAAAACAAAATGAATAATAATAATAATAATAACGATAATTATTAATCTAAACCTAAAAAGATAATTATTCTTCTAATGAAATGTTTTCATGTCTTCCTCTAACCAATGATGACAGCGTTACCTCCGATATGATAAACTCAAATGAGCTCCACTTTTGTTGCGACATCTAATTAATTACCGGTAATTACCGGTAAAAAAGACAAAAAAAAATCAAATCAATTGATCCCACAAAGTGTTTGTTTCCCACAACAAAAATATAATATAATTACCGTTTTTGATTGTTCGGTAAACTTGGACTTATTGAAGGCAACCGTACCATCGGTAACACTCAGGCCATAGTATTGGCATAACTGATATAAATATTTATCAGCTTTTTGTGCGTTAGTCTCAAATGGACACAACCAATGGCGTAGTGTTTCGATCGGGAACTGTGTATTCGGTGAACTATAGCCAACCGATAGTACTTTGATGGCCATTGCGTGCAATTTCGGTAGACTTATCGATGCTAATAGTGAAATGATTGGCGGTTTTAATGTTATCAACGATTGGATGATTGGATAGAAAAACTTTTTCTTATAGTTGACTACTATATGAAATGCAGTCAATACTAGTCGATGTTTTTTCAGTTCCGCCGGTAGTGTACCGTAACGGCTCAGGGCGTCATCCGAGTCCATATTATATAACAGATATATGGTCTCAAATAGTGGCCGATTTCGGGCATCGGACACGTCTACGAGCCGATCGTATCGTTTGAGTAGCGATTGAAGACATTCGCGTAGATGAGTATCATTGATATGTCTGTCGTATAGTCGAACTTCTTCGTCGCCAAAGCTGTTCCGATAAATCAAATCAAAAAACAATTAATTATTTAGTGATAATTAAGACCAACAATTGGTGGTAACAACAACTTCCTCATCGGGTAATCACTAACTAGTAATCAGAGTATATATGAAAGCGAACGCATTGTTCTAATACTGTCAGACAGAGTATGTCTTCTGATTGTTGAATAGACATGTCTTGACGTACGGCTCGGAGTCTGTCGAAGACATAGTCGTAAACAAGATTCCAGTTAACAGTTTCAATGGATATTACTCTGGAGGAAGAAAAAAGAAGACAAATATGATTAATCAATCAATTAATTAATTAAAACAATAAATAAATAAATAATTGATCCAATACTTTGACAGTAGATAATCGCACGTTTTGACCAACACTTTGATTGGCCGCAATTCGGCCGGCGATTGCATCGGCTGTCCAGCACTGGATCGACTAAACTGTTTGACAATCTTTCGTTTGTCGGCTTTTGGTCGGAAACTGTTCGGTAAAACAAAACAAAAACAAACACCAATTAGCTTAACCAACCAATCATTGGCCCGCAAATGGTCACAATGACCACTAGTGGACACACACATTGGACATACCTTTGTTTTTCCCGATTAGTTTTCTCCCGATAGGCTATAATCTCCGATTCTTTGGTCATTTCAAACTCGTGTAATAGGCCTTTATCTTCACGCCTGCAGACAATCAAACAATCGGTTAATTATACGGTAAACTATATACCCGACAGTTGGTGTACGGGACATACCATTTGATCTCATTTGGCGGACACATATCCATACAGAGGCCGACTATCGGCTTCATAGCCGCAGATTTTTTGTTGCAGCGGCCGTTCATCATCGGTAACTACCGCGGATCAATCAATTGGACAACTAATTACACACCATATATATCACGTACAACAATAGTCCCGATAATAACCGGATACCCGATTCATATACACACTAAATAGTAATACAATTTTAATTAATTAATTAAAACATTAATTAATACTATATTTGTTAAGTAATTACGGTTTACGTAATATTTTACTGTTTAATATAAAAGTAATAAACATTAAACACATATAAATAACGTTTCAAATAAATAAATAACATTTTTTTTTTGTTTTAAATAAAATAATAATTCAATCAATTGAGAAAAAAAATAGCGCTAGAGATCCTCATTTTAGTATTATGGGTAATACTAGAGGTCCTGTACTACTACTTGACATTAGTTTACATTTGATATCTATGGTAACTAAATATTTGGTCAACTTTTTTGACACTACTCTTAAATTACGTTATCATATTTATTGCTTACACAATAGCTTAATAGCAATAAATATGATAACGTAATTTAAGAGTAGTGTCAAAAAAGTTGACCAAATATTTAGTTACCATAGATATCAAATGTAAACTAATGTCAAGTAGTAGTACAGGACCTCTAGTATTACCCATAATACTAAAATGAGGATCTCTAGCGCTATTTTTTTTCTCAATTGATTGAATTATTATTTTAATCATAAAATACTTTTTTTAAAAACTTTATTGATTATTATTTTATATTTTTTAAATTTAAATAAATAAATAATAATTTAATTTATAATTAATTATTCTATAATAAGAAAAATTATTAAATTATTTTCTAATAAATCATAACTTATTATTTTGTTTTTGTTTTAATTTTTATTAATAGAATCTAATATTAAATATATAAAACATTTTTTAATGGGACGTTATTTATGTCTATTATCACCCATTGATAGTAATATCAATAACCCATAGAAAACCTCGTGTTTTGATTTTATTGTAATATTTTTTTTGTTTGTTTTTTAAGTATTATTGCCGACAATCGGGTAAATAATTACCGGTTATTACTTGACGGACACACACACCGAAAACCCGGCGCATAAAATATGGCATTAAATACGGTAAGAGAGTTGTCAACACTTCTGGCCAACAATTGGTCTCAATTACTGACCCGAAATATGTTTGTTTTATCCGCGGATAAATAGTTGACCAAAATTCCCGAAACTCGTGACCTGACCCGTATTGAACGTATTGGTGCCCATTCGCACATCCGCGGACTGGGTGTCGATGAACTACTGCAGCCGAAAGAAGTTGCCGAAGGTATGGTCGGCCAGATGACTGCTCGACGATCGGCAGCGATCGTAACCCGAATGATCAAAGAGGGTAAGATTGCCGGCCGTGCGGTACTGATTGCTGGCCAACCCGGTACTGGAAAGACAGCCATAGCAATGGGCATATCCAAGGCTATAGCTAGGGATACACCGTTTGTGGCCATTTCGGGATCGGAAATATTTTCGTTGGAAATGTCCAAATCCGAGGCACTGATGCAGGCCTTCCGTAAGGCCATATGTGTCCGCATTAAAGAGGAAACCGAGATAATCGAGGGCGAAGTGGTCGAAATACAAGTAGACCGGCCGGCGGCCACTACGGCTGCGGCTGCAACGGCCAATAAAGTCGGCAAATTGATTATCAAGACAACCGAAATGGAAACCGTTTACGATTTGGGACAGAAAATGATCGAAAGCCTGACCAAAGAAAAGGTTACCGCCGGCGATATCATTACCATCGATAAGGCTACGGGAAAGATCACCAAATTGGGTCGCAGTTTTACCCGGGCCCGCGATTACGATGCTATGGGACCGCAAACCAAGTTTGTCCAGTGTCCGGACGGTGAACTACAGAAGCGTAAAGAAGTCCAACATTTGGTTACTTTACACGAAATCGATGTCATTAACTCCCGAACTCAAGGATTTCTGGCCTTGTTTTCCGGAGATACGGGCGAAATCAAAGCCGAAGTCAGGGAACAAATCAATGCCAAAGTTAGCGAATGGAAAGAAGAAGGCAAAGCGGATATAGTTCCCGGCGTACTGTTTGTCGATGAGGTACACATGTTGGACATCGAGTGTTTTTCGTTTATCAATCGGGCCATTGAATCCGAGTTTGCACCCATACTGATAATGGCCACCAATCGCGGTATAACACGAATACGTGGTACGAATTACCGATCACCGCACGGCATACCCATCGATATGTTAGACCGATTGGTAATTATATCGACACAACCGTACAGTGAAAAAGAGATCAAAGAGATACTGAAGATCAGGTGTTCGGAGGAAGACGTCGATATGTCCGATGAAGCTATGGTTGTACTGACAAAGATTGCGACCTCCAGTTCCTTGAGATATGCACTCCAGTTGATAACCACTGGTCATTTGGTAGCATTGAAACGCCGTTCAACACAGGTTACCACCGATGATATCAAACGAGTCTATTCGCTGTTTCTGGACGAACGCCGTAGCGAAGAATTTCTCAAACAATATGAACAACAGTTTATGTTTCACGATATGATGACCAACGGTATGGAGGCTAACGGTTCCTACGGTAGTACAGCCGACAAGACAGTAGACAACACTACTACCACCGCAAACGCCAACAACAACAACAAGACATCACTGGAATCGATGGAAACTTCATAAAAAACATTTAGATCAAGAAAATCATTGATTTCATTGAATAACAATAACAACAAAAAAACTATAATTTTTTTGTTTTGTTTTATAACTTTCATCTCATAATTATTATTATTATTATCGATAGTATACTGTATATTGATATTGTATTGCATATAATAATAATAACTATATATATATATATTTTTTTGATCATTAAATTAATTATTTTTGATTATTATATTTTTCTCTCTAAAAAATTTTATTATTATTAATTTTTATTGTAATCAATATACGTCTAAATTAGACAAACAAACAAAAAATATAATAATAATATTAATTAATTTATATGTAATAAAAAAACTTATTTTTAATTTACAGATGAAATCTGTTTTATTTCTTTTTTTTATTTTTTTTTTATTTCTTTTTTTAATTTCTTTTTTAATTTCTTTTTTTTTTTTTTTTTGATTAATTAATTAATACATAATGTGATATAAATATTATAATAATAATATAGTTAAATATATATAAAAATATGGGTGTCCTATAGTATATGTCCCCAATTGTTGTATAATATTATTATAATTAATACCCTAAACTAAATTAAATTTAAATACAGTAGAAATAACTATTGATATATATATATATAGATACAACAATGAGGGGGTGTATACTATAGAATACCCAAAAAAATATAATAATAATAATAATTGTATAAAATAACTATAAAAAATTTTTGATTATATATTCAGTTAACTGTATATAATTAAATACAGTATATATATATATATATATTGATTATTACTTTAATTTAAAAAAAAAATCTATTATTTATTTAATTTATTTATTTTAACGGTTCATATAATTGTTGCCAAAGTTTACGCAACTGATGGCGTAATTGTGATTTTCGGTTCAATCGCCGATGCAATTGCCGTATAAGTGTATCGATGGCCAACCCATGGCCGACAGGTATATACCATTGACGGCCATTAGTGGGATAACGGCCAAACAAATCGTGTAATATTTGACGAATTTGTTGGACAGATGCCGACATATCCCGATATTCAACCGATTGACGATTGATTCGGATATTTAGGTCAAGTCGGATGTCCGATGCCTTAAACGGATAACACAGTTGGCTATTGATATCTATGCTATCGGCGACCGGATTATAGCCATAGAACAGGTATAAGCGATCGGCCGGTTGGGTATCGACGACGGCAGCGACCAATGATGGGTCCGTATGAAAATAGTTGTCATTACGGAACGGTTGCCGACACCGCGGACAATCGTTCGGTGCCGTAATCAATGGACTCGTAATGGCCATAATTACGCAACGGTAATGCAGGCCCGGTGTTTGGCGGCAATCGCACGCCTTGATTATGGGATTGTTGACCAAATCGGTGGCCACTTGTTTGCATCGGAGACATACGTCTGGACGATTGTCGTCGTCCAAGTTATTAACCGCAACAGCGGTTGCGGTCAATGTCTCAATCATCACTGCGGGCTCTTCATTGTCCACGTCATCGATCAGTTCAGCCGCAGCCGCCGTCGGTACGGTAATTATTGGCCAACCAGTGGCCGACAAATCAGCAAACAATTGATCCTCGTATTCATCCAAATCATCAATCAATTGTCTGGTGGCCATCAACTGGTCATTCACTAGCAAATCCAGTTCGTCATTACCGTCCGGGCGGCCATCACTTGCCGCCGGATGCCGATAATTGTTGATCAATTGGTCAGTTTCGTTGGCCATTATTATTATTATCGGGCAGTTATCGGTTAGTTGTGCTTTAAATTTCCTTAAATTTTTTTTTATATATATATAATGACCACAAAAAAAACTTTTTAAAAACTTTTTCAATACTAAGAAAAAAGTTTTTTTTCAAAGTTTCTATGGATTTGTTTTATTAGTAATAGAGAGTCAGTCAACCAATGCTTAAGTATACCAATGCTTATGTATACCAAATGCTTAGGTATATCAATGCGCTTATGTATATATATCAAGGCTTATGTATGTTTTAGTTTGTGTGTTTAGTTTAGTTGTGTACTGATTGACTGCTTTCAAGTGAATGATTAGGTTTACGAGTCTAGACATCGCCTTTTATAGACAACCGGAGTGTGTGTATTGCGTTATCATTAAATATATGTAGAGTTTGAGACAACTTTGGGAAAAAATATGGGGAAACAAAGTTCCCTATTAATAAATTCCCTAAAATTTTTACCAAAGGGAAATAAATAATATTTTCCATCCCTAGAAAAATCAAAATTTTGAATTAAAATTTAATTTAAGTGATACTATTTAACATTAATGCTTAATTTTTAAAAAATATTGTTAAATATTACATTTGTTATTAAAAAAATTTTATAATAAAACATTATTATTATTATTTAAGAGTTCAATAGTTACTACAGTACTTAAAAATTAAATAATTTAGATAATATTACTTTAAATAAATTTTTAATAAAAAATTATTTATAAAAAAAAAACATTTGACATTTGAACAAATAATTTGTATAACAATTCCCCCAAAATGGAGTATATATATATAGAAAATAAAATAAGGGATATGCGAACCCTAAATAATAATAATAATGTTGATGTAATACAATAGTATTTTTCTCAATATGTTAACAACAATTACGTCAATATAGATATGATGGGGGGAGGGGTAGAGATAGGGGGGGGGGTAATACTAATGTTTTAATACATAACATAATTATATTATATTTTTTATAAATCAATTTTATTTACGTATAATAAATTACACGTATATTATGTTTTAATTAAATAATAAAAATAGTATAATAATTAAGCGCCCAAAAAATTAGTTGTTAGTACAAAATGTTTAGATATTTTTGTAGAAACTATTATATACACAAAGCGCTCAAAAAGTCTACACAAAAAAATTGTTTTTTTTAGTGTCAATTGCATTGTATTATACGGTATAATTAGGGTTAGATTAGATACCCTCCCTCGTCTTATATTCCATAAGATCCTTATATTCCCTGTTCCCTGGGAAGACATATCCTTGTGGTATCACCTATCGTACCCTAACTCACATTACATAATGTTTAATTAAAAACACGTTTGTATAGTAAATGTCTACAAAATGTATTTAATGTTTTTACTAAATGTTTAATAATATTTGAATCATATTTTGTTTGAGTTATTACTAACATATTGGTCCCAATTGAAACACATAGTCATTGAGATTATGTACTTTTTAATGTATGACAAATTATATTTTCCCTTTCTAACGATCAAGGGAGGGAATATAATATATTTTCCATATTTTCCGGGAAAATTGGAGGGATTTTATTTGGGAACTTCCCTCCCTGGGAATCTCAATCTAACCCTAGGTATAATATAATATCACATTTAATGTAATATATAGTGATATACAGACTGTATATGTTTAGTACTAATTTAGTATTTATTAAACATCTATTTTTTATTTTATTTATTATTTATTTATTTTTAATTTATTTATTAATTTTATTTTATTTAATCATTGACTGTTGAATTGACTGAACCAGTAGTAGTAGTAGTAATAGTTTGGGATCAAATCAAGTGATAGTTTTGATGGTAGAGAGAGAGAGAGAGAGAGAGAGAGAGAGAGAGAGAGAGATCAACAAACAAAACTAAATTCAATTGATTGGTATGTATTTATAAACCTAATTATTATTATTATTACAATCATTATAATCACACACAACTGATAATTAAAATTAAATACTTTAAACATTAGTAAAAATGATTGTCAACCACAACAACGACAACCACAAAGACATCCAAAAAGACAACAACAAAATGTCAAACAAATTGTTTATATTGATTACCGTCGTCGTCATCGGGCTATTGACCACAACTAGCTATCTGTGGCTAAATATTTTCGGTCTAAATATTTCTACGGTAATAACTACCGACTATAATAACAATGGCCACAACCGTTTGGCGGCGGCTAACCAAACAACACTAGTCGACGCCATCGCCAACACCACCACTGCTACCGGTGTTTCGCAAAACATTTCTACCACTACTAGTCGTACAGATATTGCGGACACTGGTCTGAGAGCACCGGTAGATGGTCTGCATCAATGGATCAAACACTTCATCAACAATATCCCTATCGGTAGATACAAACCGAGGCCAACGGGCACCGACAGCAGCAGCACTACCCGTGCGGGTAATAACCAGCCAAAGCTGCCATCACTACCACTGCCGACAACAGTTGTCAACAACAACACTATATCGCAGCCGATAATCAGTCAAAACGGCCGCTTATTACGTAACAATAGCCCGCAAAATACTGGTAGCGAACCGCTGGCCAACTCCGTCGGCAGCAGCGGCGGCGGCGGCGGTGGTGTCGGCGATAATCGCCAACAACAACAAGAAACTGTGGGTTCCAATGATGATAGCCTACAGCCGATTGGAATCACCAGAGAGAAGGAGGAATGGGATCAATGGTTGCAACCATCGAAAGGCGAACCAAAACCCACAATCAATGACCCTATCGTTGATAATCAATTGACAACACCATTGCCTGTATTTCCATCAAGCAGAGGTGAGCCAAAGTCAAAACATTTATAAGTGATAAATGGCGGGGAGGGAGGGGTGGGCGCACAATGGGATTGGGACCACTACCACTACCATCACCATATTATATCAATATCCAATAGATCTTAACAAAAAAAACATTATCGAATTACAAATACAACCAAGTTAACATACAATATATATAACTAGAAACTAAAAAAAATCTAAATCATCTAGAGCAAACAATTAATTAATTTTAGTTTTTAATTTATATGTGATGATGATAGCTTAATTGATGATAGCTAGGTTAGTTTATTAAATAGTTTAGCTAGGTTAAGTTTGATTAGATAGTTTAGCTAGGTTAAGTTTATTATGATAGTTTAGCTATGTTAAGTTTGATTAGATAGTTTAGCTATGTTAAGTTTGATTAGATAGTTTAGCTATGTTAAGTTTGATTAGATAGTTTAGCTATGTTAAGTTTGATTAGATAGTTTAGCTATGTTAAGTTTATTATGATAGTTTAGCTAGTGATATACTAAAAAGTCAAGTATTTTTTTATATATATATAATATTGTATACAAACATACAATACTTAAATATTAACTTAAATTTTTATCATGTTTTTTTGAAATTTTTTTTTCAAAAAAAAAAAACAGTATTATATATTGATTCACTACAATTTTATTATTATTTAATTTGGTTTTAATTATTATTAGTATTATTACTGTATTTTTTTTAATAAATATTATTAATAATTAATATACTTTATATATACTCATATAAATGATTGAAAATGTTTTTTCCAAATATATTTTTTACTTAAGAAAAATAATATTCCAAATAATCATTTTTATATATATATACTGTATATCATAATTATTTTTAATGTATATATATATTATAATTATTTTTTTTTAAATAATTATCATGATCATAATACTTATTAATTATGATATTATAAATTGACCAAGCTCAAATTACATAAAAATCTAATTTTCTATTATATCTATATATAAAGTATATACTATATTTTATTGTATTAATTAAATTGTATTATAACTATTATTATTTAAAAAAAACTAGTATTACTATTTAACTATGCAATTGATTGAATTATTATATATTGTTTAAAAATTTGATAAAATGTTTATTAAATAGAAACCAAAGTTATTATTATTATTATGTAATTATCGGTAATTGAAAACAAAATAGATTTTTAAATAAAAAAAATGAAATTATTAATGTTATTGAATAAAATTTATTATTAAAGTATTAATCAATTGTATTAAAAATAATTATTTTGATTTATTGTTAATTTACTATAACTTTTATAATCTCATAATTATTTATTTGTTTGTTGAATATTTTCAAAATTGAATTACAGGTAATTATTTTACAATTAAACAAAACATTTAAAACAAATTGATTGAATGAATGAATGAATAATTTAATTCAATTGAAATTTACATATGATATTACAAACATAAAAAACATTACAATCATATCATATAATAATTATTAATACAACAACAAAAATCAATAAAATTAATTACAATATAAAAAAATCAATCAATCAATTAATTAATTGTTACACACATTTTAATGGTCACCCAAAATACTTCCCCCTCTCCCCCATCAGCATCGGTGGTTACCACCACTAATGGTAATGACTATCACCACAACACTAACCACACACTGTCGATGACCACCAATAAGTAGTACCGATATTTTGTCGAATAATTAAAAATTATTACAAACATAAATAATTAATATTACAATCAATCATATCATATAATTATTACAGTATTATTAATACAACAAAAAAATCAAATCAAATTAAATCAATGAAATTAATTACAATCAATCAATTGTTACACACAATGGTTACCACCACTGATGATGATGACTACCAACAACAACACTAACCACTGTCGATGATAATGATGACCACCACTGCTGTCGATGACCGTCGATGACCACCCAATCAGTACCGATATTTAGTCGAATAATCTTTGGGCGATACAACCAAACCGCGGCCTTTTCGGGCCCCCCGATAAACCGTTTCCAATATATCGGTCATTTCCTGTTTGTCCTCCAGTGCCCAATTAATCTTATTGTTATTACCGGTACCCAGGTCAATCATAATGTGTTTGTTGCGGAAAAAAAACATTATCGTACACGGATCGTACAGTTCGTACATTTTATTGAAATCGGGTACTTCGGTAATATCGACCAGATATATGACGGCAAAATTTTTGACCTTTTCGGCGATACCGTATAGGATTTCGTCCATTTTCATACAGGACGGGTCCCAATCGTGTCCGAAACGGATGACCACTACCCGATCTTCCTCCGATAGGATGGCCTGGTCGACTTGCCAGCCGTTTTGTAGATGTTGTAACATATAAGACATGATTATCGATTGGTTAGGTTAGGTTTGTCCACAGTCACCAGTAGCTGATCCCGAGGTTTAACCACTTGTTATAATTGTGTCAATCAATCAATCAGTCAATGTGTTTGTTGTTTACGTTTTTATTATTTTTTTTTGTTGACTATTAATACAGTATATCATTGATGACTATATGTATTAATACTGTACTGTAAAAAAATAACTAAATATTTTTTTTGTTGTTGACATTTTCTGGGCTTAATATATAGTTCATAGTCAACAATAATTTCCAATAGAATGTGTATTTAAATATAATAATAATATACAGTTAAAAAAACTGTTTGATTATATTCAAAACCATAACACTATACTAGCCGCCCACTAACATACTGTAGTAGTGTATGTATTAATATATGCGCGCACAATATTAGTAGTGTTTAATGCTTAAAGGGGCGGAGTTTTTTTTTAATAAAGCATAGATTATATGTTACCATAGTTATTATACACACTATTTAAATTTGTATGTATATATATTAAGTGTAATCTATATGATATATCTATGTGCTTGTGTGTGGTGCGTCTACTATTGTTTTGGTTTTGTATATAATCAAATAGTTTTTATTAATACAGTAGTAGTAGTAGTAGTATATCATTGAATACATATATATGAATACAGTTCTATTGAAATTATTTGTTGACTATAAGCTATACATTAAGCCCAGAAAATATCAACAAAATATTGTATAGTTTAAGACAACATTTAAATTAACAGCACTTTAAACTATTTGACCAACAATTACGTCCAGTATATAACTGTCCCCTATATACACAATACAATTTGATAAGCAATACCTTATAAGTTAATAATATAATAATAAAGTAATCATACAAGTGGTTTGGCGGGGGGGTTGACGTAATTGATGACATATGTTATTATAGGACACAATGTGTGAATAAAAAAAACTTTTTTGCGCCAAAAGTTTATTACTTTTTTTTGTTACAATAGTTTAATAGACTTTTAATAATACATTTCAATACATATATAACAAAAACATTTGGTTTTTTAAAAGTCAAGTCAAACACACCATTGAAGTCAATATTGACTGAAGAAGTTTGGGATCAATTGATTTGATTAACAAATAAAGTGATTAATTAATTAGTTAACCAATCAATCAATCAGTTAAAAGACAAACCAAAGACAATGGCTGTAAGTATTTACATATCTTCAGTACAATTGATTCAATCAATCAATCGTTTCATTCATTTTCATCAACAACTTCTTCCTCCTCTTCATGTCATTCATGTCATAGTCGAGTGACAGTCGACAGTCTGACGATGACATCAACAGCCGTCCACCAGTTTTGTCGCCGCCATCGCCGGGATTACCGTTCGAAGCGGACAACGACGAAATACCCGACGATAATATGCTAATGATGACCGACGACGACGAATCGGTGGCCAGTCCGCCGGCTAGCGATGCTGACCAGGAAAATCGTCGCCCGATTGTTCGCGACGGACGACTCGGTGCTGGCGGCGGTGGTCGTAGAGGCGGTGGCAGCCGTGGAAGGGATGTTCTCGTATCGGACGACGAAAGCGGCGAAGAACTGTTTGGCGATAACTTTGAGATGGATTATAGGCCGCGACCCGAACTGGATGTCTACGAACAGGATATGCTCGACGACGACGCGGGCGTATCGGAGCTATCGCTGGGCGAACGTATTACAGCCGAAGCCGAAATGAGAGCCAGAGATAGAGCCGCCGGTCGGCTGACTGGTCGTATGCGCCGCGGACTGGATGTATACGACGAATCGGAGGACGGCGACGGTTCGGATCGTCCGCACGTTCGTCGGCGACAACAGCGGGCTCAGCAACGACGGGCCGAACTGTTCGGCGAAGGAGAAGCCGAAGAAATGATCGAAAGTATTGAGAATCTGGAGGACACACGGGGTATGACTGTCAGGGAATGGGTAGTACAGATGGCACCGAAACGGGAGATTTATAACCGATTCAAGAACTTTTTGAGGACGTGTACGGATGAAAAAGGTAGGAATGTCTTCAGGGATAAGATCCGGTCGATGAGTGAAGAAAATAAACAAAGTTTCGAAGTGGACTATCATTTGTTGGCCGCTTCGGAACAAGTGTTGGCCTATTTCCTGCCGGACGCACCCATCGAAATGCTAGAAATATTCAACGAAGCGGCCAAAGATGTTGTACTATCGATGTTTCCGATGTACGAACGTATAGCCAAAGAAATATTCATCCGTATCACTGATTTACCATTGATTGAAGACATCCGATCCCTACGACAACTACATCTGAATCAATTGATTCGTACACACGGCGTGATTACATCGACCACTACTGTACTGCCGCAGCTATCGCTTGTCAAATACGATTGCATTAAATGTAAATACATTTTGGGACCGTTTATCCAAAATCAAACCGAAGAAGTCCGTCCCGGTTCGTGTCCTGAATGTCAATCTTCGGGTCCGTTTTCGATTAATATGGAAGAAACTATTTACCAAAACTATCAGCGAATAACTATTCAGGAAAGTCCGGGTAAAATAAGTGCCGGTCGTATACCGCGATCGAAAGATGCCATACTATTGGGTGATCTGTGCGATACCTGTAGACCGGGCGATGAGATTGAACTTACGGGAGTGTATACCAACTCATATGACGGTTCGCTGAATATAGCACACGGTTTCCCAGTATTTTCCACCGTTATTATGGCCAATCATATACTGAAAAAAGATAACTGGTCAGCAATCGGTTCAATACTAACGGACGATGATATTAGTCGTATACTTGAACTATCCAAAGATCATCGGATAGCCGATCGGATATTTGCATCGATGGCACCGTCCATTTATGGCCACAAAAATGTTAAGCGCGCTATTGCCCTGTCGTTGTTTGGCGGCGAAAGTAAAAACCCGGGTAACAAACATCGCCTGAGAGGTGACATCAATGTCCTGCTGTGCGGTGATCCGGGAACTGCTAAATCACAGTTTCTGAAATATATAACCAAAGTTGCATCGCGTGCCGTGTTTACCACCGGCCAGGGAGCCAGCGCTGTCGGTTTGACGGCTTATGTCCAGAAAAGTCCCGTAACACGCGAATGGACTCTTGAAGCCGGTGCTCTTGTTCTGGCCGATCGCGGTATTTGCCTGATTGACGAGTTCGACAAAATGTCCGATAAGGACAGGACATCCATTCACGAAGCTATGGAACAACAGAGTATATCCATATCCAAAGCGGGTATTGTGGCCTCATTGCAGGCCCGATGCGCTGTCATTGCAGCGGCCAATCCCATTGGTGGCCGCTACGACATTGGACTGACATTTTCGCAGAATGTCGACCTAACCGAACCCATTATATCACGTTTCGATATCATATGTGTGGTCAGGGATCAAGTAGATCCCTATGCTGACGAACAATTGGCCAAATTTGTTGTCCGATCGCATATCAAACATCACCCGAACGCTACCGACGACGATATTGCTCAGGTCAGAGATGCCGATACTATGGATGTAATTGAAAAAGAAAATACCAACGAGTCGTCGGGTTTGATGGACGAAATAGACATCGAACCCATACCGCAGGATCTGCTACGGAAGTATCTGGTCTACGCTCGCGAGCGGGTACGGCCAAAGTTGGCCAAATTTGACCAGGATAAAGTATCGAAGTTGTATTCGGAACTACGACGCGAATCACTGTTGACCGGTTCGATACCGATAACTGTCCGACACATCGAAAGTATCATTCGGTGCGCCGAAGCACACGCTCGGATGCATTTGCGCGATACGGTCGGCGACCAAGATGTCAGTGTATCCATTCAGACGGTTCTCGAGAGTTTCATTGATACACAAAAGTATAGTGTTATGAAATCCATGCGAAAGGTTAGTACTGTACTGTCTATCTGTCTGTCCATTGAATGGCTGGAACTAATAGATTGATTTTTTTCTGTCTCTCTCTCACTGTCCAGACATTCGGCCGATACTTTCAGCGATCAAATACCGAACTATTGTTTACAATATTACGTCAGATGGTTCACGAAGAGCTAACACTCCTGAGGAGCCGATCGACTGCCGGTGCCGTTGTCGAGAAGGTCGAGATCAATGAGAAAGATTTTGCCCAAAAGGTATACATCCCATACATTCAAACAAAACACACCCTAAACCTAACCTAACATTGTTTTACTAATTGATTGATTGATTTTTTTCCCGTCCCGTTCCCGCGATATTAGGCCCGACAGCTAGAGATTCAACATTTGCGTGCCTTTTACGACAGCCGAGCCTTTGCACTGCAGAACTATCTGTACGATTCAGTTAACAAAAAAATTATACAAAAATTTTAAATTGAATTTTTTGATAATCACTTTATTTTTTTTAAATGATATTTAATTATTAACTTTTTTTTAATTATTTTAATTAATTAATTGCTATATATATTTTTGTAATTAATTTAATTACTAATTAACTAATCAATCAATGATTTTGTTGTCCAAATCAATCACATTATATCACCAATACTTTGATTACTCAATGATTATACATATCATAATCGACACCAAAAATTAATTAATTAATTGTTTTTATTATTTTTTTTAATAATTGTTTGCATAAAATTTATTAATTAATTACTGTGTATTTAATTATTATTTTTTTAATTTTATAAACAATTTGTTTTTTTTGTGTATACAATACTGTAATTATTAATAAATATCTTTTTTCAATCTCAATTTTTTTTGAAAAATTAATTTACTAGAAATAATATATATATATATTTTATTATACATTTATTATATATTATATTTATTTGATATATAAATATATATACTTTTTTTTTAATTTAATCAAACATCTAAAAAAATATATATATAATTTAATAATTTAATACTTATAAAATATCAATAATGTAATAATAATATGTGTAATAAATATATATATATATATATATATATATATATATATAAATTTGTTGTAAATATGATCCAAAATAATTAAATACCAAATATAATAAAACACAATCTCATATTGTTTTTTGTATAAATTAATAGTAAAAACTTAAATAATTTATATATAATTTTGTTATTTAAAAAAAATAAATAATAAAATAAACTGTTTGTTTAGTTTATAACATATATTGATTAATACATTTTAAAATTAATATTACAATTACATAAATTAATTTGTTTTTACAATGTTTAACATAATTATTATATTAAGTAAATATTTTTTTTTGCTAAAATTTAATATATTTACTCTAAATTAAATTATAGATTATTTTTTATTATTATTATTAATATATTTTAATTTTTATATATAAAAAAGCATTTCTTAATAGTATTTATAATGTTGTTATCGCATCGGATCTACAAATCGGTAACTATCCGCCGGTAACGGATACCAATCAATGCGGTATCGGTCGCCAATCGACTCTAATGTCTGGCCAGTGTTTGCGTTGGTTTGATAGTCGCCAACAATTGCTGCCCGATATTTATAACGGTAGACGGGCCCAATCGGGCGAGTTTCCCTATATTGTCCTAATAGTGGCCTGGGATATTAGTCCCGAAGATAATGAAACTTACTGGCAAAAAGGGTTAGTACTGTTGGCGGTGGTGGGGGTCGGGTCGGAGGGGCTTAATATGGAAAATAAGTATCTAAAAAAAAGTTTAGGTACTATAATGGAGCTGATGTTAACAATTTTTATAGCATTTTTTTTGCATAAATTTGAGTAAATTCCGACTAAATTCCTATTAAATTACAACAAAATTAGAACAAAATTCGCACTGAATTCCTACTAAATTCCCACAAAATTCCCACTAAATTCCCAATAAATTCCCAATAAATTTCCACTAAATTACCACTAAATTCCTACTAAATTCCTACTAAATTCCTATTAAATTCTTAATAAATTCCCAATAAATAAATAAATAGCTATATATATATATATATATACAGTAAATTTATATATATATAATTAATTAGCACCTGTACGGGTAGTATACTCAACGAGCACTGGTTTGTAACGGCCGCCCATTGTTTTGAGTTAGACTGCGAACAACTTGACGACGGTATTTGCATATATACTATACATCCGGGTATTATCGATAGACACGATTTGGGTATGGATTATGGTCTGGAAAATCTGATTATACACGAAAACTATACACTAATGAACCGAACCGTTACAATGGATATTGCATTAGTCAAAGTCAATCAACGAATGAATTTTACGGGAAATATCGTCGGCGGTAATGATGGTCACTATCGACAGTTAAACAGTATTTGTTTGCCGGCAGAGCCTACTATTGATGGCCATATCCGTGACGACGACAACGACCACTACGAGTATGGATTGATGGCTGGTTTTGGTGTTACAGCCGACGGTAATATTGCCGATAGTTTGCAAACGGGTTGGACTCGTATACCACCACTTCAACAACAGCAGTCAGTGGACAGTCAGCTTATTGTCATACCATCACAGTATCCATTTCATGGAGGAACCTATCCATGTTATGTTAGTTTTTTGTTTGTTTGTTTTTTTACATATAATTTAGTAATTTTTTAAACAATTTATTATTAAATATATAATATAAAGTTTATATATTTACTTTTCTATAAACTTATCTAATTTTATCCATGTATGTATATATATGTGTATATATATATATATATACTCTATGTATGTATATGTATGCCTGTAATTATGTGTGTATGTATGTATGTGTGTAAGTGTGTGTGTATGTATGTATGTGTGTGTATGTGTGTGTATATGTGTGTATGTGTGTGTATATGTGTGTGTATGTGTGTGTATGTGTGTGTATATGTGTGTATGTGTGTGTATATGTGTGTATGTGTGTGTATGTGTGAGTATGTGTGTGTATGTATGTATATGTGTGTGTGTGTGTTTGTCTATGTATGTATTTTATAAATAAATAAATAAATATATATATATCATCTAATTATCAATTAGTTTTCAAATATAATAAACAGTAAATATTATACTAAAAATATTTTATTTATTTATTTATTTTTTGTTGTAAAAATAGGGTGATTCTGGCGGTCCATTAGTCCAGTACGTGGACGGTAGGGCTGTCCTAATTGGTATATCAGTATCGGTTTTCGGTAAATTTATTGGCGAAACCTGTCAGACAATCAATGCCAGCGAATCGGTTGGTTTTAAATACATTCGGGTGACTGAAAAACTTGAATGGATTCTAACGGAAATTTTAAATAATTAAATAAAAAAATTGTTTAACATTTTTAATTAAATTTTTATTAATTAATTGATTGAAAAAAATTGATTTATAAAATCTTAATATTTTCCATTAGTAGTAATAGTAGTTTTTTTTAATATATTTAATAGTTATATAGTTAATTATAATACAGTTTTATTAATCATTTAAAATATATATATATTTATAATATTAATAAAATCTAATTAAGTAATCTTTAATTAATTAATTGAAATTATACTTATAATAATGATTAGAAATTTTGATATTAAATAATTCAATATAATTATATTACAATTAAATTATTATTATTATTACTGTAATTAATTGTTTGCATAAAATTTATTAATTAATTACTGTTTAATTAATTTTGTTAAAAAAAAGTTTTTATAGACTATTTTTTTGTTGTTGTATACTATACTATAATTATTAATAAATATTTTTATCAATTTCTATTTTTTTTTGAAAAATTAATTACTAAAAAGAAAATATATATATATTTTGATTATAAATTTATGATATTTGATATTTATTTGATATATAAATACCTTATATATATATATTTTAATTTAAACAAATATTTAAAAAATAATATATATTTAATTATAATTTATAGTGTTTAATAATAATATACATATAAAATATCAATAATGTAATAATAATAGTAAGTGTAATAAATATATATATATATTTTTAAAAATATGATACGAAATAATTAAATATCAGATATTAATAAAACTGAATCGCATTTTTACATTTAAATTAATAATAAAACTTATATATAATTTATATATTTTTTTGAATTTTTAAAAATTAAAAAAATTAACTGTTTGTTTAGTATATAACATATTAATTGATTAATACATTTTTAAAAAATTAATATTGCAATTACTAAAAATTAATTTAATAAAATCTAAAAATAATGTTTATCATAATTATTATATTAAGTAAATATTTTTTATTTAAAATATTTAATAACATTTAAAATTTTTAAAATTAAATTATAAAATAATTTTTTTATTTAAATTTTATTATTTATAAAAACTAGCATTTCTTAATAGTATTTGTAATGTCGTTATCGCATCGGATCTACAAATCGGTAACTATCCTAACCTAACGGATACCACCAATCAGTGCGGTGTCGGTCGTCAATCGACTCTGATGTCTGGCCAGTGTTTGCGTTGGTTTGATAGTAGCCAACAATTGCTGCCCGATATTTATAACGGTAGACGGGCACAATCGGGCGAGTTTCCCTATATTGTCCTAATAGTGGCCTGGGATATTAGTCCCGACGATAATGAAAGTTTCTATCAAAAAGGGTTAGTATCATTTTTTTTACAGTAGGGGAAAGGGGGGGGTATTGAGGGGGCGGGTGGTAGTAAAATATCAACAACAACAAAAAATCATATTTTATTAGTATTTTATTATATATATATTTATTTATTTTATTGGTAATATATTTTACACAATACTAATTAATTTTTTTGAACATAACAACATTTTTTTTCTAAATAATTAATTAAATAGTTAAAAACTAACTAATTATTGTTTATAGTTATAGTTGTTTTTTATTATCTTATATTGTATGAAAATATTTTATGTAAAACTTTTTAAAAATTTTAATATTGGTAAAATTAATATTAGATTTTTTTTAAATGTTAATTTTATGAGTCTTTTAAGTTATATTAAGTTGTGTGAATATTTTTGTCTTTTTTAAGGAAATTTATGTTAGAATTTATGTGAATTTATTATGAATTTATGAAAATTTATTATGATTTTTTGAGAATTTATTAATAATTTATTGGGAATTTTATAAGGAATTTATTTTAAAATATAAGAAAATAATAAATTACAAATAAATCATAAATTAATTCCCAATTTAAATTCCCCTTTAAATTACTAATAAATAAATATATATAAAGTATATATACATAATTTTAGTAAATTCCCACTAAATTCTCACTAAAATACCGCTAAATGTCCACAAAATTTACACAAAATTTCTACTAAATTCTCAATAATTTTCCAGTAAATTCTTAATAAATAATTTTTTTTATATATTATATATATATATATACCTAAAATTGATTGATTGCAGCACCTGTACGGGTAGTATACTCAATGAGCACTGGATAGTAACCGCTGCCCATTGTTTCGAAGTTGTCTGCGACTATGAAAACGGTTGCGCCTATACTATACATCCGGGTATTATCGATAGACACGATTCGGTGGATTTGGATATGGATTACGGTTACGATAATATTATTATACACGAACTATATATGGAAATGAACCGAAGCGATACAGTGGACATTGCATTGGTCAGAGTCAATAGGACAATGAATTTTACGGCCAATATCATCGGCAACGGCGGCGACGGTAACGGTGGTCACTATCGACAGTTGAACAGTATTTGTTTGCCGGCAGCGCCTATTGGTGGACATATTATTGACAACAATGACGACCACTACGAGTATGGATTGATGGCCGGCTTTGGTGTTACACTGGACGGTAGGGTTGCCGATAGTTTGCAAACTGGTTGGACTCGTATACCAACCCGCCATCAGCAGCAACAACTGTCAGCCGAAAGTGATCAGCTTATTATCATACCATCGCAGTATCCATTTCCTGGCGGATCCTATATTTGTTTTGTTAGTTATTGTTTTTATATGAATTTTATAGTGTGTGTGTGTGTATGTGTATGAATGTGTGTGTGTGTGTGTGTATGTATGTGTGTGTATGTGTGTGTATGTATGTGTGTGTATGTATGTGTGTGTATGTATGTGTGTGTGTGTATGTGTATTTGTGTGTATGTATGTGTGTGTATGTGTATAAATGTGTGTGTCTGTATATGTGTATCTGTATGTGTGTCTATGTGTATCTATGTGTGTGTGTGTGTGTGTGTCTGAATATGTGTGTGTCTATGCTTGTATGTATGTATGCTTTGTGTGTATGTGTTGGTATCTGTGTATCTCTATGTTTAGTTTTCAAATATATATTTTATATTACATTAAATAATATACTATAAATATTATTAGTTATTTATTTTTTTTAATTAAAAAAGGGTGATTCTGGCGGTCCATTAGTCCAGTACGTCAACGGTAGGGCTGTCCTAATTGGTATATCAGTATCGGTTTTCGGTAATATACAGGTCCCTGTAACCTGTAGTACAATCAATTCAACCAAACCGGTTGGTTTTAAGTACATACGGGTGACTGAAAAACTAGATTGGATTCTAACGGAAATTTTAGATGAAAAATAAAATTAACATTTAATTAAATTTAATTAATTAAATTAATTGACAAATTAATTAGTGGTGGGGGATGTAAATTAATTTTATAAAATCTATATATTTATTTGCTAATTATTATTAGTTATAATTTTTTTTTATCTAGTTGCTTTTGATACAGTATATTACTAAATATGTTATTTAATCTGATTATTATTATAATTATTATTTTTTTAGTACAATTGTAATTTTATTTGATTTAAATAAAATTAAAACATTTATTTTTAAAAATTTATTATTATAATAAACATATAAAATATCAATAATATGATAGTACTGTAATAAATGTATTTTTTAAAAAAATAATAATAATTTTATTGTAAATATGATCCGAAATAATCAAATATAATACAACAATAATATAATAATAGTAAAACTTTTAATAATTTTTTTTGTAATTTTTTAAAATATACTATTTGTTTAAAATATTTAACTTTACGGTTACTAATGTATTAATTAAATAAAATAGTTTAATGTTAATAATATTAAACTAAAAAACAAAACAAAAATGTTATACATAATTGTTTTATTAAGTAAATATATATTTATTTATATTTAATAAATTATAAATTAATTTTATTTATTTTTTTATGAAAGCATTTTTCATTGTCTGCAATGTTGTCGTTATCTCATCGGATCTACAAATCGGTAATTACCCGAACATAACGGACAGCGGACAGTGCGGTATTGGTCGCCAATCATTGTTGATGGCCGCCGACGATGATGACCACCAGTGTTTCCGTTTGCATAGTAGTCGACGCCAATTGTTACCGGCTATTGTAAACGGTAGACCCGTCCAAACGGGACAGTTTCCATACATTGTCTATATAGCCATTTGGGATATTAATCGATACGATAATTCAAGTCTAAGACAGAAAGCGTTAGTATATTATAATTTATTATTAATTTTCTGAAAAAGTTATAATAATAATAAAAATAATATCTTTTTACACTAAATTCCTACTAAATTCACACTAAATTTTTAAAATTCCCACTAAATTCCTATTAAATTCCAACTAAATTTCCACTAAATTTCTATTAAATTTCTATTAAATTTCTATTAAATTTATACTAAATTCATACTAAATTCTCACTAAATTCCCACTAAATTTCCATTAAATTTCCACTAAATTCCTACTAAATTCCCTATAAAAAGCTCAGTAAATTCCCATTAAATAAATAAATAAATTTTATATATATACCTAATTATTTATAGCACCTGTACGGGTAGTATACTCAATGAACAATGGATAGTAACGGCTGCCCATTGTTTTCGTCAACAATGTTACCGACCGGGTGGTTGTCTTCATAGGATATACCCGGGTATTATCCGACGATCGGAACCGGGTTTGGACTATGGATACAAACAACTAATTATACACGAAAACTATACAACCGATGGTAACTATACGGTGGATATAGTGTTAGTCAAACTGAATCGGTCGATAAATTTTACGGCAAATATTATCGGCGGTGACGACAATAGCGGTCACTATCGACGGTTAAACAGTATATGTTTGCCGGCACCGGCAGCACCTGTAGGTAACCAAACGACAACTAGCCAGCACTGGGAGTATGCAGTAATGGCTGGGTTTGGTGTACTATTGGACGGCAGCGAAACCGATAGTTTACAATCGGGTTGGACTCGTATACCACCACTTGAACAACAGTCAGTGGACAGTCAGCTTATTGTCATACCATCCGAGTATCCATTTCCTGGGGGAACCTATCCATGTTATGTTAGTTTTTTTAAAAAAATATGATATGATATAATAATTTTGTGTATGTACTGTATGTGTATGTGTATGTGTATGTGTATGTGTATGTGTATGTGTATGTGTATGTGTATGTGTATGTGTATGTGTATGTGTATGTGTATGTGTATGTGTATGTGTATGTGTATGTGTATGTGTATGTGTATGTGTATGTGTATGTGTATGTGTATGTGTATGTGTATGTGTATGTGTATGTGTATGTGTATGTGTATGTGTATGTGTATGTGTATGTGTATATGTGTATGTGTATGTGTATGTGTATGTGTATGTGTATGTGTATGTGTATGTGTATGTGTATGTGTATGTGTATGTGTATGTGTATGTGTATGTGTATGTGTATGTGTATGTGTATGTGTATGTGTATGTGTATGTGTATGTGTATGTGTATGTGTATGTGTATGTGTATGTGTATGTGTATGTGTATGTGTATGTGTATGTGTATGTGTATGTGTATGTGTATGTGTATGTGTATGTGTGTGTATGTGTATGTGTATGTGTATGTGTATGTGTATGTGTATGTGTATGTGTATGTGTATGTGTATGTGTATGTGTATGTGTATGTGTATGTGTATGTGTATGTGTATGTGTATGTGTATGTGTATGTGTATGTGTATGTGTATGTGTATGTGTATGTGTATGTGTATGTGTATGTGTATGTGTATGTGTATGTGTATGTGTATGTGTATGTGTATGTGTATGTGTATGTGTATGTGTATGTGTATGTGTATGTGTATGTGTATGTGTATGTGTATGTGTATGTGTATGTGTATGTGTATGTGTATGTGTATGTGTATGTGTATGTGTATGTGTATGTGTATGTGTATGTGTATGTGTATGTGTATGTGTATGTGTATGTGTATGTGTATGTGTATGTGTATGTGTATGTGTATGTGTATGTGTATGTGTATGTGTATGTGTATGTGTATGTGTATGTGTATGTGTATGTGTATGTGTATGTGTATGTGTATGTGTATGTGTATGTGTATGTGTATGTGTATGTGTATGTGTATGTGTATGTGTATGTGTGTGTATGTGTATGTGTATGTGTATGTGTATGTGTATGTGTATGTGTATGTGTATGTGTATGTGTATGTGTATGTGTATGTGTATGTGTATGTGTATGTGTATGTGTATGTGTATGTGTATGTGTATGTGTATGTGTATGTGTATGTGTATGTGTATGTGTGTATGTGTATGTGTATGTGTATGTGTATGTGTATGTGTATGTGTATGTGTATGTGTATGTGTATGTGTATGTGTATGTGTATGTGTATGTGTATGTGTATGTGTATGTGTATGTGTATGTGTATGTGTATGTGTATGTGTATGTGTATGTGTATGTGTATGTGTATGTGTATGTGTATGTGTATGTGTATGTGTATGTGTATGTGTATGTGTATGTGTATGTGTATGTGTATGTGTATGTGTATGTGTATGTGTATGTGTATGTGTATGTGTATGTGTATGTGTATGTGTATGTGTATGTGTATGTGTATGTGTATGTGTATGTGTATGTGTATGTGTATGTGTATGTGTATGTGTATGTGTATGTGTATGTGTATGTGTATGTGTATGTGTATGTGTGTGTATGTGTATGTGTATGTGTATGTGTATGTGTATGTGTATGTGTATGTGTATGTGTATGTGTATGTGTATGTGTATGTGTATGTGTATGTGTATGTGTATGTGTATGTGTATGTGTATGTGTATGTGTATGTGTATGTGTATGTGTATGTGTATGTGTATGTGTATGTGTATGTGTGTGTATTTCCTGGTGGAACCTATCCATGCTATGTTAGATTTTTTTATGATACAATTATATATACATATTAACTATTTTTTTATATAAAAAGGGTGATTCTGGCGGTCCATTAGTCCAGTATGTCAGGGGTAGGGCTGTCCTAATTGGTTTCATAGTAGCCATTGATAATATAGGTCTAATAGACGGCACCTGTCAGACACTCAACGATGACGAACCCATAGTCATGATGTTTGTCCGGTTGATGGCTAAACTCGATTGGATTCAAACCAATATTTATGGAAATAATTAAAAAAAAATAATTTAATCATTTTATTTGCAAATTATCAACAATAATAAAACAAATGTATTAAATAAATACAAAAAAATTATTAATAATAAATTACCGGTAATTAAATCAATGAAAATAAATAGTAATAAATATTTTTTTTAAATAATAATAAATACAAACAAAAAAATACAATAAATTAAATAAATTGTTGAATCAATCAATGAAACTAATGGATCAATAAAAACATGTAATGATTGACATCAACGACAATAACAACTAATATAAAACTCTTTGTTGTGAATCAAACAGACAGACAGTCTGGCCATCAGTTTGTTTGACTTCTTCTTCTTCTTCTACTTCTTCTACTTCTTCTTAGTCTTCAGTCATATCACTGAAGAGTTTTCAGACATAGTTTGCTCTTCATTTGGACCAAATCGGTGACCACTCGTTGAAAACGATCGTCAAAGTCACGCAACTCGACCAGGACTTTGTCCAACACTTTCAGTCGATCGGTAACCACACGATCGTCGGCATAGTCGCCGATAATCTGCCGATCAATGGCCGGCAACATTAGCCGTAGCCAGTGATGGACGCGTTGGCGGATTTCCTGACAAAACTGTTCGTCGCGTTCACGTTTGGCCATCCATTCGTCGACCAGTTCGGCCATTTCCGACTCAAGTATGTCGCTATCGGTGACCATTGATGGCTCGGTAGCCGCCGCTGCTGCCGATGTTTCGGTCATATTATTATCGGTAATAACAACCACGAAAACGGGTGGACAACAACACAGTCGGTCGACTGGTTCGGCGCGATATATCCTATCCTATCGACAGTCACTTTATCGGGTAATAATCAATTCGGGCCAACAATCGGGTGGACAGTACTTACACTTTAACTAACTATTAGTTAATAATAACTAAATTGTAATCAATTTTTTTAACCGAAAAAAACAAAAACAAATAATTATTAATAAATAAAAACAAAATTTTTTGTTTTGATTAATAGATTCCAAATACGCGGCTCTCTATAACTCTATGTATAGTAATATCCAATTGAACTCATAAAACGGCATAACTATTAAAAACAATTAGTGCTTGAGTTAAGCCCTTTTGTTTACTCTCTCATCATAAGTTTGATATTACTATAAGTGTAATGTAATCCGTATATAACGTTACGATTAAACACTCAAAACTCAAACAAACAATAGTTAACATACAGTATATAAACTATTAATTCAATTAATAATTTACAACAAAAAATCAATTACTAATAAAAAAATTTTACAGCAAAAAAAACTTATTGAAAAACATTTAATAATTATTACAAAAAAAATTTAAAAAAATAATATTTAAATAATAACTTATTATTTTAATACTAAAAAAAAACATTTAAAATATTGACTTTAAATATAAAACTAAAAACCCTTTCAATAGATCGTAACGTTGTTTACTGATTGTTGGTATATAAGTGTTGACGTATTTGTATGTAAACAAAAAAATTGTTGTGTTTTTATTGAGTAATTGTTTTTTGAATAACAAAACAAATATAATTGAAATCATAATTGAATTCAAATTTTTTTATAGTTTTTAGTCAACAAAACAAAAACAAAACAAATGTCTCAAACATTACAACAATCATTGTCTGCGGCCAACACTTCCGCACCGCTAATATCGGCCCAATTGATAGCACCGCCGACAGCTGTAGTCAACAATAATACTGCCGCCGCCGTCGCCGCCAACACAACAGTGGCCACTGCAACCGCGGCCACTGTAGCATCCAATAGCATGCCATTGTTGGTCAACAATGGCGCCGCCGCCGTTGCCGTCCAGTCGATGGCCAACAACAACAACACCAATAAATTACCGAACATTTTAAGCCAACAACTCTTGCAACAGCCGCTCATTCATCATCCGTCGCCCGCAACCGCCGCCACGGCCGCCGCCGCCATCATATCGGTCACACAGCCGTCGACGCCGACGCCAACACTGAATCAATCGCTGAGCAATACAGTAGCCGCGGCTGTGGCCGCCGCTACCAGTGATCTGCCGCCGATGACCACCAAACTCACCAACGGTCCGATGCTTATGGATTCGACTACAACGTCGTCGATGTCGTCACTATCGTCATCATTATCGCCGTCGCCATCATTGTTGACCAACAATATAACGGCGTCGTCGACAGCGGGAGTAATACCACCGTCACAGCCGGCGCCTACACCGACACCGACAACAACAGCAACACCACAGTCGTCGATAGCCATGAAGAATCCGGTGGTCGTATTGGACAAGTGTCGTCTCCAGGAGTTAGTACAAGAAGTCGATCCCAATGAACAACTAGAAGAAGAAGTCGAAGATATGTTGTTGACAATTGCCGACGAATTTATTGAATCGCTGGTCTATACGTCGACATTGTTTGCCAAACATCGGAAGTCGTCGACATTGGATGTCAAAGATGTTCAGTTGGCTCTGGAGAAGAACTGGAAGATGTGGATACCGGGCTTCGGTAGCGATGATATACAACGGCAGACAAAGAAATCGTTTTCGACTGAAGCACACAAACAGCGTATGGCTTTGATTAAGAAGACTATGAAGAAGTTATGAAGAACTCATGGGATGTCATGTCTTCATATGTCATGTTTTTTTTGTATTATTATTATTATTATTTGATTATTAGTAGTATTTTTTTGTGCAAATGATTTACAACAACAACAACAACATAATAATTAGTTAGTGAATGATTAGTAGTACCGGTAGTAAACTAAAACCCAATTGTTTTTTTTTTGACGATTATATATATATTTTTTTGTATTTATCGTAAATTATTATTATTATATTATTAATGACATTAAAAATAATTACCGTATATACTAATTACCGATAATTAATTGATTGATGAAATAACCAAAAAATTTGGTTTTTTACATTTGCTTTATATACAGTACTATTGCTATTATATTTAATTTAATTATATATATATATGCTATTTATATAACTATCAATCAATCAATTAATTAATTACTTTATAACTTTTAAAAAAAAATTATTTAGAAATATCTCTAATTGAGAGATAAATAAACAAAAAAAACATAAAAATTATTTATTAATAATAATTATAATAAATAAAACATTAAATTATTTAATAATAATAACTTTTCAAAAATGGTTGGCCATTTGCAAACAAGCCGTAAAAAATATAGGACACAATTATCGGACATACAATATATGTATATAAAGTATATATACATATATATCGCACCCGACTATGACTGTATCAGTTGGGTTAGGACTTTCCGATAGGTATGTACCGCAAAAAAAATCATTACATATCTGCCAATTGTTTGGCCAATTGCCGAACAGTATCCATATTACCGACAATGTCGACACTCTTTAGTGATATATTGAACGTTAGGACAATATCTTGCGGCAAATCGGTCACTGCATCGGCTCCAGCACTGCCGCCACCGCCGCCGGCGACCACTATCTTGCGATTGTCGACCAGTGTTTGGGCAAAGAATCGGCAAACAGGTCCCAGAGTATCGTCATTTGATCCAAACAGTGTACGTGTAGTAAACAAGTTGGTCTGCGGACTGTACACAACCTGAAGCCAATCCGAGCCAAAGTTCGGTAAATCGGTAACAATCCATAGGTTTAGTTGACCGATATTTACGATCGTAATCTTGGTTTCCGTCGGCTTTTTGTTGTCGTCTAATAAGTGATACACTTTGGTCTTTGTCTGGAAGGAGGACATCCTCTTTGGGATCAATCAATCGGTTAAATGCAATAAAAAAATGTGATTATAATAACTGTTAGAAAAATAATTTAAATGATTATTAAAGTCAATAGTCATTCAAAAAATACAAAACAATGTGTTTGTAATGTAATATTTAAAAATGTTTGTATTTTTATGCCATCTATTGGTTTGTCAACAAAAAAATTGTAAAAAACTTAAAATTTTTAGTTTTTTTAAAGTTATTTTTTTAGTTATTTTCTATCATTTTTTATTATTAATAATAACTTATCTAGTACAATATAATTTTTAAATTGTGTTTAATTAAGTCAAATAATACATTATATCAATATAATTAATCAATTAATTATTATATTATTATTATTACAGTATTATTATTTACAAAACTTTTTTTTTGTTTTGTTTATCAAAAAATTATATTTTTTAAATTAAACTATAAAAGTATTACTAATTAATTAATTTTTTAAAAAAAAATCATCATTTACAGCCATTTACTAATAAATCTATAAAATATTAAAAAAACTTTTTATTTTAAAATTTAGTAAAATTTTGTTATTAAATATTGATTTTAGCAACAAAAAAAA
This sequence comes from Oppia nitens, assembly GCF_028296485.1. Taxonomy (NCBI): domain Eukaryota; kingdom Metazoa; phylum Arthropoda; class Arachnida; order Sarcoptiformes; family Oppiidae; genus Oppia; species Oppia nitens. Next base: position 386,507 of record NW_026533222.1, on the reverse strand, counting down.
TTTTCATCTATTAGTTTAAATCGTAAACTTTAATATATTAAATACAATTAGTTTCACTGATGACTAAATTATAGGTTTAAAAAAAAATTAATAAAATAAACCCTAAACTATTGTAGTCAATATTATTTGTTTAATACAAAATATATACAGTATATACTAAAAAAACAATAACTATATATAAATTATATATACATATATATATATATATACAAACCAATCCTAACCCGCGTACGGAAAATAAAATTGAAATTTAATTTTTTGTTTTAATTTTTTGTTTTTTTAATTCAATCATCAATTTGTATGATAGCCTTAACAACTAAATGCTTGCAAATTTTTTTTTTAAAAAAACAAATAATGATTTTTTTTGTAATTTATATATATTTTTTGAATAATTATTTTTTAATTCACTGCAATGTCTGAGACAATGGTTTAACAATCAGTTTGTTTGATAAAACATATCAATTAGTATTGTATTAATAAATGTCTTAAATAAATATGTTTAAAACTTTTGATACAATATATATATATATTTTTAAAAAAAAAATCATTATTTACAGCCATTTATTAATAAATACTATAAAATATTAAAAAACTTTTTATTTTGAAATTTAGTAATGGTTTTTTTTGGTTATTAACTATTTATTTTAGCAAAAAAATAAATAAAATGTTTTCATATATTAGTTTAAATCGTAAACTTTAAATATATTAATACAATTAGTTTTTCACTGATGACTAAATTATAGGTTTAAAAATAAAATAAACCCTAAACTTGTAGTCAATATTTTAAATACAAAATTTTGAAATTAAAATCCATACAAAAAATAATACCAGTATTTGCTTAACTATTACACTAATACTGCTAATAATTTTTGTTAAAAAAAAAATTATTATTTGCTTTAATTATATTTCGTTTTATATAAAAATAATATTTCTAATTATTTTAACTTAACATTTATTATTATTATTATTATTATTTATCCTAAGATAACAATGTCTTGTTGTGACAATTGTCTAAAGGATGTCAACCGTCAGTATTACTGTCGGATTGACATCAAACAGGTTGACCCCAACCCCAACCCCAACAACAGTAGCGGTGATATTAAATATCTGTTTTGTCGACACACCGGACCCGTCAAAGTCAAGAATATATTCAGCGTATGTGTCGATGGATATAATGAGACAATTATTAGTCTAGAGATACGCAACAACAACAACACTAATCAGTCAAACGATACCAATGAATGGTTAACTAAAGATCATATCATAGATTTTGCTGATTATATCGACTATACCGACGAACAGAAACGGACGGGTAGTATTAGGCTTGAGATACGTCCCATTCAAGTGACAGTTAATGTATCGTTGGCTGGACTGAAACAAACACACAAATCGGATGCTAATCAACAACAATCACTAGTCGTACCCATAATTATATTGCCGATACAGACACCAACTATCGGTCAATTGAAACAACAGTTAGCCCTGAAGTATATGTTTGAAACGGAAACCGTTTCACTGTATTTGTCCGATTCGGGCAAAACTCGACCGCAAGACAACCGCCAGCTAACCGATGACCAACCCATAGCTAATGTCTGGTTTTATGGCTATTATAGCCAAAGTGTTATTAACATTGTATCGACAAAAAGTGTTAAATATTTGACTGATGTTATCAATCGATCAAAGTATAGTATAAATTCAAAAAAAAATTTAATTAAATTTCTAATAATTTTTTTCTGTTTGTTTTGTGTATTATATATGATTTTTTTTTTGATCATCCAGTGATCTAATCATTGAAAAGATGACAACATTGTTATCAACGGCTAATGGCGGACAAAGTGTTAGCAATCAATCCGCTGATGCTGTCATTACAGCCAATAAGTATATTAAATATATATTTTTAAAAAAAATAATTTATTATATTAATTAAATTTTTTTAAATTAAGCGATTTATTGTCTGCAAAGATGACTGAATTGTCCGCCACTTTAACGGACACAATAAGACAATGTTTTGCTGAACAAACCAAAACTATAACCCAAGCCATAACTCAAGCCATCATCACTGCTGCCAACAAATACAACAACAGGTATTAAATATATATTTTTTTAAAATATAAATAAAAAAAATTTTATAATTAAATGATTTTTATTTTTCTTTTGATTCACTAGTGATTTAATAACTACCGGAAAACTGATGGCATGTCTGACAAATCAAACCAAACATTTTATCAATGCTCTGGCAGTTAGAGACAAATATTTGGCCGATTTGTTGGCCGACGAATCGGAAACCCATAGCCAATGGACTTGTAATGAATCGATTGTCCGAATCGATGACGATATCAATGTTATATTAGATGACAATCAATCGATTGATAATACAATTATCAGTCAAACGGTATCGGAATCGATGGACAACAACAACACCGACAATAACAACGACACGACTGATGTCGTCGGTATTGATGATAATAATATCGATATAAGGTATGAAATAATTAGTTTTTTTTTATTTATTTAATTAATATTATATATAATAATAATAATTTATTTGTTTTTTTTCAATGTTCAATGATAGCAATACAGATAGTTTGAATCAAATAGGATCTGCTTTAGAGACCATCATTAATAATGATGATGACGATGACAGTCAATTGATCGACCATTTATTGGATACCGAAGCTGTAGTAGTAGTGGTGGCGGCCGACCAGCAACAGGAGGACCAGGAGGAGGAGGAACAGTAGTTTTAGTTATTATTATTATTTTTTTTTATAAAAGACAATTTGCATTTTGATTACAAAATGTTTCAATGCAATGTAATTAATCTTAATGTTTGAAACATACAATTATCAATCAATACAATAATAACAAAATATAGTTATATATATACTATATATATATATATATTAAATTCAATTCAATTAAAAATCTATTGAATACTTTTTTATTATATTAATGTTTTACAGTAATTTTTTGTTGTTGTTGATCAGATTATGAAATTATATGAAATTATGTAATTATTATTACAATTACATTATTAATAATATATAGCAATATATTAACAAACAAACAAACAAATTATAATTTTAATTAATGGCATTTGTTATTTAAAAAAAAAAATCATAATATTGTATGAAATTAATTGTTAATTATTTAATGTTTTTCAAAATTTATTTTTTGATTTACTTATATTTTTTGAAATACAGTTATATAAATATTTATAATCTGTTAAATCAGTAAATTTGTGTAATATTTTTATTATATAATATGAATTATTACTGTTTATTATAATATTATCATTTATTATAAAATTATTATATTTAAAAAAAAAATTAATGTTTGTGTACTAATAAATATGTTATTAATAAATATCTTAATAAATATGTTGGAAAAAACTTTTGATACTATTTACAGACATTTTATTAATAAAATCAATAAAATATTTTTTGAAATTTAATAATATTTTTGGTTATTAACTATTTATCGTATTTTAGCAAAAAAATAAAATTAGTTTTTAATCAATTAGTTTCATAAACTTGAATATATTCATACTATTAGTTTCACTAATGACTAAATTATAAGTTTTATAAAAATAAAATAAACCCTAAACTTGTAGTCAATATATATAACTTTTTTAATACAAAATTTTTTTTTCAGACTATATATATATACAGTATATACAGTATATACAAAAATATATGTACAAAAATATATATATGTTTTTCGAATATTTTCAATTAAATTTATTTTTAGAAAAATATTATATTAAAAACTTTATATTTTACTAATCATTAATATTAGTAATGTATTATATTAATATAAAATTATAAAATAACTTAAACAAACTAATAATGTAATAATCAAATTAAAATATATTTAGAAATTATTATTATTATTTAGAATTTAAACCTAAATATATTATAAATATGAACTAAAGTATGTACTATGTATTAAAAAATAATTTTTAAAATTTTAGATTTTAATTATTAAATTTATTAAATTATTATTTCATAAATAGTATTAACGAAACAAATATATTATTTTATAATTTATAAAAATAGCTTAATTTATTAAATTGTATTTTATGTTAATAAGCATCTTAGTATTTAATATTATATTTTATTTAAAAATAAATATTTTAATTAAAATTATTATCAATATATATACTTATTACATATATATATATATATTACATAGTTTATTAACTACTTATAGTATAACAATAATGATAAAATTAATTAAACGTTTTGTTACACTACTAATTATTGTTAAAATATTTGTTTTGAATTATAGACCAAATTTAGTTAATATATTCAATGAATTTTAAACAATATTTTATAGACAATATATATAACATTATATCCCAGTATTGAAATGCTTTCTAGCATTCTCAACTGGTTTATACTGCAAATTATTATATTTAAATAAATAAATAAAATAAATTTAATTACCTATATATATATATATATATATATATATATATATATATATATTGTTAGTATAATCATACTATATGATAACTATACTACAATACAGTAATTATAATAAATTAATACTCTCTCTCTCTCTCTCTCTCTCTCKCTCTATAGATATATATATATATATATATATATACTGTATATCAATATATTATTATATTTAAAGTATAAAATATTTTAATCTTATGACCTGAAATAACCTTATATTTTAATATTTACTTTTATTTCAGGTCATAGGATTAAAATATTTTATACTCTATATATAATAATATATTGATATATATATATTGTTTAATACAAAATATATTGTAGTTTACTGTATATAATGTGTTTGATATTATTCATATCAATCATACAGTATATACAGTATATTCATATTTATAATTAATTTATCGTTTTTTTGTTGTTGTTGTTATTAAATGATATTAACTTTTTGTTTGTAGTTTAAGATTTCGGGTGCTGTTGTCAACATCGGAGACCCATTAGTGGACACAATCGGTGAACACAATCGGTGAACACAATCGGTGGACACAATAGTTCATAAAGTCGACAGACATTTGAACCAAATATTTCAAATAATGGGATATCATTTTGAATCAATAAAAAAAAATTCATACAAAATATATGTACTTTAAGTGTATATATTGTGTTTGATATTATTCATACAAATCATATATATATAATATATATTCATATTTATAATTATTTTATCGGTTTTTTATTAAATGATATTAACTTTTTTGTTTGTAGTTTAAGATTTCGGGTGTTGTTGTTAACATCGGAGACCCATTCGGTGGACACAATCGGTGGACACAATCGGTGGATACAATCGGTGGACACTATAGTTCATAAAGTCGACAGTCTTTTACCGGAATTCATTCCGAAGACATCTGAAACCAAATATTTCAAGTAATGGGATATCATTTTGAAATTAAAATCCATACAAAAAATACCAGTATTTGCTTAACTATTACTACTGTGTAATACTATTAATAATTTTGTTTAAAAAAATTAATTATTTGCTTTAATTATTTTTCGTTTAATTAACATTTTACTTATTATATTAGTAGAAAAATTTTTATTTAAAAAAACAAATTTAATATATAATAGTAATATTTCTAATTATTTTTACTTAACATTTATTATTATTATTACTACTTAATTAAGTTATTTTAGTTTATTGTTTTTTTGTGTGTGTATTATTTAAATATGATTATATGAGACAATTACTTAATAATATTAGATAAGATTTAATTATAAATTTTAAAGTCAAACATATATATTATTTTACACTTTTTTTTATTAGCTATAATTTAGTTGTAAATATCCTAATCTCTTAAAAATATAAGTAATAATGTTATACTTTAAAAACTAAAATTTTTTTTTAAAAAAAACAATACTAATAATATTTCTTATAATTTTTAACTTTTATTATTATTATTAAATCTTGTTATTGTTTAGACTATTATTTTAATATAATAATAATAATTTGTTTGTTTGTTTGTTTGGTTATCATCTAAAAAAAAAAATATCGCTTATAATGTTTTAAAATATATTATTATTATTATTATACAGAATATACTATCACTCGATTGGTAACAACAACAACCCTCCGCCCCATACATACTAGGACTTGACATACATCATACACATACCCGTCCCATATCTATACACACACACACACACACACACACACACACACACACAATGTCTGCTGATTGTATCTGTACTACTGGTTATGCTAAAAACTATTCATATAGACTAATAACCAAACAATTAGATGCCAACCCCAGTGCTGGCCATGATTTTCTATACAAGTTTTGCGATAGTTGTTATACTAATATATATGGATATACCTTATTGGGTGCGGCCGTCAACGGTTATGTCCATACAGACAAAAATAATCTGACACTAAGTTTACGTGAAATTAATACATCAAATAATAGCACTATTAGGCAATATTTAGCTAATGATTTAATTCAATGGACGGGTAGTTGGGATCGTCGATTTGAGATTATAGTTGAATCAATTACAATGAAACTAACGGTCTCACCATCCATAGCACTCAATCAATCGGATCTAAACAGTATTATTTTGGATTATTGTATATCACCGAAAAATACCCAAACAATTGGCCAATTAAGACAAGAGTTGGCCAATCGGTACGGCTATCGGATTAATAAATTGTATTTAACTGATAGTAGTAGTAGTAGTAGTAGTAATAGTAGTCGTAGTAGTCGTCAATTATTAGATGATATGTCCATTGAAAATGTCTGGTTTTTCGACAATATTGCCAACAGTTTGATTAATGTCGTACCAAAATCAATGTCCTGTTGTGACTATTGTCTAAAGGATGTAAACAACCGTCAGTATTATTGTCGGATTGACATCAAACAGATCGACCCAAACAACAACAGTAGCGGTGATTCAGATTTTAAATACCTGTTTTGTCGACACACCGGATGGGTTAGAGTTAAGGATATATACTATGTATGTGTCGATGGATATAACGAAACAGATATTAGTTTAGAGATACGCAACACTAATCAGTCAAATGATACCAATGAATGGTTAAGTTTGGATCAGTTCATTGATTTTACTGATTATATCGACTATACCGACGAACAGAAACGGACGGGTAGTATTCGGTTTGAGATTCGGGCCATTAAAGTGACGGTTAACGTGTCGTTGGCTCGACTGAAACACACAAACAAATTGGTAGATAATCATCAATCACTCGTACCGTTAAATATATTGCCGATACAAACCACGACTGTCGGTGAATTGAAACAACAGTTAGCCCTAAAGTATATGTTTGAAACGGAAACCGTTTCGTTGTATTTGTCGGATACGGACACCAATGAACCGCATGACAACCGCCTGCTAACCGATGACCAACCCATAGCTAATGTCTGGTTTTATGGTTATTATAGCCGTAGTGTTATTAACATTGTATCGACAAAAGGTGTTAAATATTTGACTGAAGTTATCAACCGATCAAAGTATAGTATAAATTAAATTTTTTATTAATCTTTAATAATTTATGAACTTTTTTTTGTTGGTGTTTTGTTTGGTATTATTTGTTTTATTTTTTTTCCAGTGATCTAATCATCGAAAAGATGACAACACTGTTATTAACGGCTAATGGCGGACAAACTATTGCCAATCAATCCGCTGATGCCATCACTGATGCTGTCATTACAGCCAATAAGTATTTTATCTATTTTTAAATAAAAAAAAATCATTTACTTATTAATTAATTAATTTTTTTTTAATTATCAGAGATTGGTCTGCAAAGATGACTGAATTGTCGACCACTTTATCGGACACAATAAGAGACTGTTTTACTGAACAAACCAAAGCCATCATCGCTGCCAACAAACACAACAGGTATTCACTATTTTTTTTAATAAAAAAAATAAAATAAATAAAACTTTTAATTAATTCTATGATTAAATGATTTTTTTTGATAAAATTTTTGATTCACTAGTGATGTAATAACCGGAAAACTAATGACAGGTCTCGCAAATCATACCAAACATACTATCAATGCTTTGGCACTGAGAGACAAATATTTTGCGGCCGATATATTGGACTCGGAAACCAATAGCCAATTGACTTGCAATGAATCTGTATTAGACAACATTAATAATGATGATAACGATGACGATGACAGTCAACTGGCCGACCATTTACTGGATACCGAAGCTGTAGTAGTGGTCAACCAGCACAAGGAAGAGGAGGAGAAGGAGCAGCAGTAGCTCAGGTACTCTGAGAGACTACAGGAGCTACTGATGAATGATATGCAATGAAATGCAAATGCAAATTACAATATTGGATAAAACAACGAAAAATAAATAAGTAGTTATTATTATTATTTATTTTTTTTAAAAGTCAATTTGCATTTTGATTATAACATTATTGTTTTAATGCAATCAATTGTTAATTATTATCTAAATATTATTTCTATAAATATTTTTTTTTATTTACGGTACTTATATTTTTTTTAAGACAAATTATCAATTATCAATACAATAACATAATATAGTTATATTCAATATATATAATCAATAATTTTATATAATCTATAGAATACTTTTTTTTATATATTAGTTTAATTTTTTTTAACAGTAATTTTTTTGCTCAGATTATGATATTATATTATTTGATTACAAATTATGCAATTATTATGATTATTATTATGTTATAGATGTTTCCAATATTTTTTAAATTAATTTTTTTTGGTGCTAAATATATTACATTATTAACTAATTTTTTATTTAAATTTAATTTTCAGTTAATTGCAAATTTACAAACTTTATAATTATTTTTTTTAGTAACATTTGTCATATTGTTTAATGCAATTAATTGTTAATTATTATCACAATGTGTTTTGTTTCAAGTTTTACTAATTAAATCTTAATCTTAATTATCAATACAATCATAATATAGATAATCAATATTTTTTTTGAATATATTTTTGAAATACAGTTATATATTTAGTTATAATCTGTTATAATCACTAAATTCTTGTAATATTTTTTAAAAACTTTTAATTATTACGATTTATTTACGATTATTTACTGTTTATTATAATATTATAAGAAAATTTTTGTGTGTATTAAATATGTTATTAATAAATATGTTATTAATAAATATGTTTAAAACTTTAGATAAAATATAATTTTTTTAAATCATTAATTACAGCCATTTAATAATAAATACTATGAAATATTAAAAAACTTTTTTTTTGAAATTTAATAATGTTTTTTGTTATTAACTATTTATACTATTTTAGCAAAAAAATCTTAAAGTTTTTCATCTATTAGTTTCATAAACTTTAATATATTAATACAAATTAGTTTCACTGATTATCACAATTATAAGTTTTTAAAAAAAATAAAATAAACCTTAAACTTGTAGTCAATATACAGTATATAACTTTTTTTAATACAAAAGTTTTCAGTCACACTATATATATATATATATATATATATTGTATTTGGCATTCATACCAATCATATACATATATATTCATAATATAAATAGTTTTACTGATGACTAATTTATAAGTTTTTTTTTTAAATTAAAATAAAATAATTCCTAAACTTGTAGTCAATATATAACTTATTAATAGAAAATCTTTTAACTTAAAAAAAAACTTTTAAAAAATCTCAAGCAATATGTGTGACAACAACAACGTAGCGGCAATTGTTATGGACAACGGCTCCGGTTTTTCCGAAAATGTTTTTAATTGGTGCGGCCAATGATGTCTTCCTAACTCTTCAATGTTTAATCCTCTCTCTCTCTCTCTCTCTCTCTCTCTCTCTCTCTCTCTCTCTCTTTCTGCTCCGCAAACATAATCTTAAAATTATCAATAATTAAATTATATATATTGAGGCGGTCGGGGAGTTTAAAATTTATAAAAATTATGTAACATCACATGACAAATTAAATGACACAAAAATTAGTTTACAATATGTGACTTAACTGCACTATATCAATAATAATTATCAAAATATAAATTATTGATTTTATTAATTATTTTTTTGATAAAAATGATTTTTAATAATATAATGTGGCTCAACTTTGTACAATTAAAAACTAATTAAAAACTAATTAATATATAAGTATAATAATTTTTAAAAATATAACATTAAATTATTAAAAATCATTTATATAAAAATAATAATTAATAAAATCAATAATTTATATTTTGATAATTATTATTGATATAGTGCAGTTAAGTTACATATTTTAAACTAATTTTTGTATCATTTAATTTGTCATGTGATGTTACATAATTTTTATAAATTTTAAACTCCCCGACCGGCTCAATATATATAATTTAATTATTGATAATTTTAAGATTATGTTTGCGGAGCAGATCCACACTTTCCTAAAAACATCTATTGATAATTATAATGTCACCAAAAAAATTTCATGACAATTGATTCCAGGGACGGGTGTTTTTTGGGGGTTCAAAGTTTGATTTTTCTTGTATACCTCCCATTATAATAAAAAATTATTTTATTTAATAACTATAAAAATATTGATCCGATTGATCTAAAATTTAATATATATGTGTAAAATTGTATTATATATTAAAATATATCAATTAAAATATTAATTTCAAAAATTTCCTTAACCGCGCCTGCTACTTTAATTAATTCAAAATTTTTTTAAATTTTATTTTCTATATGAATAACAAAAAAAAATATTATTATAACTTTAGTTGTAATTTTTGTTTTTTTTAATCAATACTTCTATACTAATAAATACACTAATAATTGTAGCTATAATTTATTTATTAATATATAATTTAATTTAAAAAAAAAAATCTTTTATTAATAAATAGTTACAATTACAATTAATAATTTTTGATGGAAATAATTAAAAATCTACAATATTAAAATTTTATTTTAATATATATTAATAATAATTATATATATATATATATAGTTTAAAAATAAAATAAAATAATATCTTAAATAATTTTTATGGCAATATTTTTTTTTAATTTAAAAAAACATACACTGCTTATACAGTTTACTTCAATTATATATTTTTAAATAATATAAATGTTATTATTATTTTTAAAAAGTTTATTTATATATACATTTAAATATTAAGTAATGTATTTACTTTGAAAAAAAATTAAATAAAAAATTAAATAAAAAAATACATTGAAATGGAAATTATCAATATATTCAACAATATATATGATATATATATATTAATACAGTATATAAACAGTACAATCACTTAACTTATTTTTTTCCCACATATTGTTATAACATATTAATCAGTGATATATTGATAACATGAAAAATTTTTTATAATATAATCAATAATTTGTATGCCTCCCTATGTTACTAACCCCCACCCCATCCCCTATCAGCCTACCCACCCCTACACACCCTGTTTAGTCCATATATCAGATATCATTGTCATATTAAAACTGTATATTAGATCCGAAAATTTCTTAGGGAATGCTTAAAGGCTCGGCTCTGATGATACTGTGGCGGACACACTGTTGTTGTCCCGCCGGCGGCCACCGACTGTTGTATGGCCATCGGTAACGAAATGGCCGATCCATTGGTCGATCGATGTTCACCGGCACCGTTACCACCGCCGGTGGTAGTGGTTGTGGCCAATGTTAGACTGGTATGCGATGCCATCGATACTGAATGCCGATCGCCGGGACCACCACCGCTACCGCCGCCGCTGCCGGGCTTCGAGTTTTTAATCAATTTCAGACAGTAGTCCATCCGAATGGTGGCCAATACCGAGTAAAACCATTTCAATATACGTCGCCGTAGTTCAGTGGGTGCGGCCAACGTATAGATGATCGGATTCAATGCACTGTTGATCGGCAATACAAACACGACTACCCAGGCATAGACATTGGCTATACATACATACGGTAGATATATATGGGGTATACAAACAAACAAAACAAAAAATAATTATAACTTTTCTACTAAACTAATGGATAATACGGTAAACTAATGGGTATTTATTTATTTATCATACAAGAGATAGGTAGCTCAGTGAGGGCCAGTATTTTGATGACAACAATGGGTATCCAACAGAGACAATCGGTAACAACAATGCCGAAAAAACGTAAGGCCAGTATGGCGTCCTCGCGTTTGCGGCCAACAAATACGGGTCGGGCGTGTTGTCGGTCCCGTTTGATTATGTAAAACATTATCAGATAGAGTGTTATGATTAGCAATACCTGTTAGTATAGTAAGATAGGGATAGATAAATGGATAGTTAGTTAGTTTAGGGATAGGGATGGGTGGGCTAGGACTTACAGCTGAAAAATTGATGCCCAAAAATACCAGTGCCGAGTACTGCCAGCCAGTCATATAGGGTTCGTCAATGTGTAGGGGAAAACATAGACCATTGGACGCATAGAAAACCCGATCACCGGTAGTCGTATAGTAGGCTACCGGATACGCTGCCAATCCGATGGCCAGCAGCCATACGACAGCCATATTGACTTTGGCTGCCATTATGGTTACCACCCGAAAGTTGGCGGTTATACAGCGGAACCGTTCGATGGTTATGAGGGCCAACGTAAATACGGATACCTGCGACGATACCATTGCCATAAAACCGCATGTTGTACACGACCAGGATGACATCCACGATAGGGCATGCCGTCGATAGTCATCCCTGAAGGCCAGATCGTGGGCACCGATAGCGCACAGATAGATACCCATTAGCAGATCGGCCGCTATTATATTAGTAATAATAATAATAATATTAATAATAGACAAAACAATAGACATACTATACAATATAATTAGTTAATAAATTTAATGTTTTTTTTGATAATACTGTAAAATCTATAATAATATAGTAATAATTTAATTTAATTAAAAATAGATATTTATAATTAAATGATAAAAAATATTATTATTATTAGTTTTATAGTAAGTGTTATATTAGCTATTGATTATTGCTAATGTATTAAGCAATAATTTTTTTATAAAAAAAAAATAATTATGATAATTTTTAGTTGTATTAATATTATCTAAATTATATTATCTAAATATTAATAATAATTTTAATAGTTTTAAGTAATTAAAAATAGTTTAAAAAAATAAAAAATAGTATTCAACTTTTTAGTTATAAAAAATATAAGTAAAAATTTTTAATTAAGAAAAATAATACTCAATATTTTTTTTGTAGAAATTATCTTGCTAAATTATTGAAGTTCAAAAATAAAAATATTTTTTTTATATACATTTAAAATAATATTTATAGATTTTATATAGATTTTTTCAAACAAAATATCCAAAATAAAAACTTATTTGTGTAATTAAAAAAAAAATTAAATTATTAATATTAAAATTATTTTATTTTTTAGTATTTTTCAAAATTATAAAATTAACCTGATAGATTTTTGATAAACAATGATAGGACATGGTCCTCCTTTTGGGACAGCGATCGCCAAACTAGTACAACAATATTGCCAACACAGGTAACCAGGGCTACCACCCATACCGAGTAGCGTAGTATCGGTAGCACCAGTAGATGTTCAGCCGATGATAGACCGTCGGTAATCGGTCGACATATACGGACTAATTTAAATTAGTAGTAAAATTGAAATATTTATTATTATTTATTTTATTAGTTAAATAATTTTTTATTAAATTTAATTTTACTAATTAAATGTGATTATAATGATTGTAATTATTTATTTTTTTAAAAATTGTTTACCTCTGGGAGCGTATGAACAATAGCGAAATTTTTTGAAATATCTAATAATAATAATAATTAAAAAATATATTTATATTTTTAAAAAATTTTATTTTATAGTTAATACATATTTACATATATTTACATATTATGATAATATATAATATTATTTATCAAACAAACAATTTTTTTTATTAGCACAGTATTAAATAGTTAATTAATTTATTAATAGTTTATAATAAATTATATTTACTTTTTTAAAAAATGTATTTTTTTGCTAATATTTAATAATAATTATTATTATTAAAATGTATTATTTAAAATAAACATTATTTTGTATATAAAAGTTTCACAACTTTTCCTCTCTCTCTCTCTCTATATAATTAAAAAAAACTGAAACATTTAGTTACACACAATTAAACACTAAAATATCGGCTAATTTTAATGGCATTTAAATATAGAGTAAACAATAAATCAATCAATAATTAATTGTTGAAAAAATAAAAAATATTTAGTAATAGTAGGAGTAGTATATAATATAAATTACAAACAGTTTCTTATAATATATATATATATAATACAATACCGGTATATATAAGTCATTGCCAAATGTATAGCACACACACACATACACACCCAGGGATGACATTGGATGGCAAGGACTTGTATGTATGTATTGTATGCCAATTATATATATATAAAAAAAAATTTATAATAGTTTTTTATTTATTTATTTTTTAAAAACTATTTATTTCAATAACAATATACTGTACAACAATAACACTACACAAAACAAGTCAACTAACAAAAAAAACTAATAGTAATATATATAGAGTATTAATAAATAGTTTAAAAAAAAACAATAAAAATATACTAGTAATGTATAGTTTTTATTTTAAGTGAAAACTAATGTTTTTCATTATTATTATTATTATTATTATTATATACTTAACTACTATTAATATATAAATTTATATATAATATTGAGAGATGACTTACATGTGCCGTAGTTGTACACAATGGGCAAAATGTGCTAAATCTATGTTAGCTATTGTGATGCCCTGTAAATCACTGATTGAATAATAATAATATTATTATTAGTAAAAAAAATTTATTATAAATAATATTAAAATATTTTTATATTTTTTTAAAAAAAATAAAATAATTACAGCGATTGTAATGATGATAAATCTTTAAATATATTGACAGGTAATGAACGAATCGGATTATCTTTTAAATCCCTATTTTGTTAATTTATAAAAAATTAATTAATTAATTTTTTAATACAAAAATTATATTCACAAATCAAAATATTATTTGATTACTTATATTTATTTTTAAAAATAATAAAATCAATAATTATTAATTAATTTATTTTCTTTTAATTATAAATACATACAACTTATGCAATCGATATAAGCCTTTAAATGTATTTTCATTGATATTATCGTTGAGTTTATTATCAGATAAATCCAATTCTTCAATATATTTATTATTATTAAATGCTTTCGAGTCAATGGTTTTTATTTTATTTCGCTTTATATGTCTATATATTTATATAATTTATATATAAGAAAAATATAATATTTAATAAAAAAAAATAATTAATAATTCAATAATAATAATATATCAAAAAAATAAATAAATAAAATAAATATATAACAAACTTGACATTTCCTATTATAATATACTGTACTATAATATATAGTATATCATAAATACATTTAATTATTATAATTAATTTATATATTATATATATATATATATAAGTTTATTGAACTTACAATGTTTTTAGCTTGGTCACATTATAAAATAGTTGCCTGCTTATTGATGTTAAGTAATTGTTGTCGAGTATACTATAAATATTAATAAAAAAATATTACATATAAATAAAAAACATCAGTTTATTGATGGCTAAATAGCTTTATATATATATGGATATAGAAAAATAATAAACAATAAAAAAAAGCAAATAAATAAATATAAAAAAGTTTGGATCAAAAGTTTAATGTATTAAACAAACCAATCACTAATAAAAAATAATTTAATACTATTACTTAACTTAACTATATATATATATATATATTAATTTGATTGTTTAATATATATATATATATACAATATATGACTTAATTTATATTTTTTTAATTATATATATATATAGTATATCTATATTACTTACACCCATGAAAGCTCCGGTAGTACTGGGAATGTCTGGGTATCCAAAATGAGTTGATTATGACCGACCACTCTATATATATATATATATATATCATTACAATAATAATAATAATTATTATTATTATTAATCCACTAAATTATAATATGTTAAGAAAAAAAAGTTTGATAAAAATATACTTAAATAAATAAAAATATAAAAAACATTAATTTTAAAAAAATATTCTGTGTATTGAAAAAAATAATTATCTGACACATGTTTTATATTTATAAATAAAAAAAATATATAATTTTTTTTTAAATTTAATTATTTAGTCAATATTTTTTTTGTTAACATTGAATTAATAAAAAATGTTTATATATAATAGTTTAGTTAATCTGAAAAAAAATTGTTTATATTAATAATTGATAGTTTAATATATACTGTATACACAACAATAAAAAAAACTGTGACAAACTATTTTTATATTTTTATAAATTATTATTATAACAGTTTTTATTTATAAGTAATTAAATCTACTAATATTTAATATAACAATAATATATATATGTATATAATAAACAACAATATTATATATCATTTATATGTTTTAAAAAAAATTACTATTGATATAATATTATTAATAAAATTTATAAAATAATACAAAGTTTATGTGAATAATATATATATATTGTCACATATTTACTAATAATGTAAATATAGTTGAATTTATTAGATTTATTTAATTATATCTTATTTTTTTACATTTTACATTATTAACTAATTTACTACTAAAATAATGTAATTTATATATATATATATATATATTATAAATGACTTAATTAAACTTTTCAAACTCTATTAATAATTAATATAATTATTGTTTGTTTGGATTTAATAATACTTTAATAATAAATAATTTTTCTAATTTTATTTCTATTTATTTTTTTATTATTGCAAATTCTTGAGATTATTTAAAGCAAAACATTTGTTATTTAAAAACTATTTAAAAAAACATTTAAATATACAGTATATTGTATTACTTGTTAGTACAGTATAAGTGCATAAATATATGTAAAATTGTTATGTAATTTAAGTAGTAGTAGCAGTAGTAATATATTATAATTATAATTTTATATTAAATATATATATATTTAGAAAAAATTATGTTTAATATTAAAATACAGTTTCTTTCAAACAAACAAACAACTAATGTATAAAATAACTACAATATTATCAATAGTAAAAAAAATTGTGAATTATATAACAACAACAAAATAATAGACAAAAATATATATAAAAAGAGTTGAATGACACCATTGACTAAACCAATTGATATCAATAACAACAACAACAACAAAAATGCCATTAATTTTCTAGTAGTGGACAGTACTATACTATACTATATAATAGACGACAGTTTTAGGGCAATCCCCCCTCCCCCATAAATGTCCAGTAATATTATATATCAATATATATTTATATATATATATAGTTAAGTGGACTTACAGTAGGCTAAGCGCTGGTGAGCTGATGAGTGACGACAAGTCAAACGATTTAATCTCATTGTATTCAAGATATCTAATAATAATAATAAAATATAACACAAAAAACAAATTAATAAATAAATAAATAAAAACAAATTTATAATAAATTATTTATACATTAAGACTGTGCTATATATATATGTATAGAATATCTATAGTATATATATATATAAAACACATATAAAATATTTGTAGTTTTAATTTGATATTTATAATGATTTTTTTTGTTGCTTTTAATTATTTTTTATTTTATTTATAGTTACATATTTTTTCCCTACAATAATATATTTATGTAATATTGTTATAAATAAATCATAAATCATTGTATTAATATTAGTTTCTCTATGTTTATTAAATATATCATAAAAAACAATTGTTTATCACATATAATATATAAATAAATAAACTTAATAAACATTAGATATTTATATACTACTACTAGATTATATGACATTTATATGATTTATTGTCATATATATATATATATATATATATATATATATATATATATATATATATATATATATATATATATATATATATATATATATATATATATATATATATATATATTTGTATATATATTGTAATCTATCATAATCAAATAAATAAAATTAATATAATTTAATAAAACATCATTTACAATTTTTTTAGCTGGCTCAAACCATTGAATGCTCCCGATGCTATTGCATGTAGTTTGTTACTTTTAATTGATCTAGATAATTATTTTATTATTTAAAAAAAATAAAATAAAATTCATAATAAATATAATTATAAAATTTATTTAATTAAAAAAATAAAATTTTAATTTAATTACAATGTTTTCAATTTGTTGACACCGACAAACGTGTTTGGTTTTAATTGTTCAATAAAATTAAAATCCAAATATAATGACTGCAATTTTGAGTATTGCCATAATATTGTGACATTTATATGAGTTATTGTGTTTTTATTAAGCACTCTATATATATATAAAAAAACAAAAAATATATAATATATATATATAATAAAAAAATAAAAATTGAAAAAAATATTATTATCAATACTTATCTAAAAAAACAAACAAATATTTTTAAAATAATATTAGTATTATAATATGTTTACTACTGTTATATATATAAATATATATCTAATCCAATCAATGAATATATCAATAAAATATAATATATATAATTAGAAAAAACAAAACAAATTTTTAAAAATAAATAATATTATCAATAAAAAAACTTATCTAAAAAACAGACAAACAAATATTTTTTTAAATGTTATTATTATTATTATATATGTTTACTACTGTTATATATACTACTAATCCAATCAATCAAATACATACAGTTTGGTTATATTAATGTTGAGATTATCGGGAATATCTATTAGACTACTATTTTCGCAAAATACCACCTTTTCGTCCATTAGATTGCAACTGCACTGACCCTTGAAATACATTTCAATATCTATAACATAGTATAGGACAGTATAGATGATGATGGGGACAGTTAGCAAAAAAAAATATCACATATTAGTATATTGTTAATAATGATAATGTTAAAAATAAAATTATATATATATATATCAATTATATAAATTGCTTACTGCAATGTTTAGGTGTATATTCGTGGGTTAATTTTGTACCATTTTTTAGATGCTCATGTATTATGGCAAATGCTCCAGCTAATCGTCCAGATATATCACCTAGGATGATTAATAATAATAATTTTATTATTATTAAAAAATTGAAAAATTTTAATATATATTAAGTTAAATAATTTTATTTTTTTTATATTTTTTTGGTATTATATATTCAATAGAATATGAACTTTTTAATTTGATATAATCTATTAATTAATAAAATAATTAGATATATATATATATTATATCAGTATTTATACTGTATATTAATCTAAAAATAATTTTCTTTATTTATTTCAATTTATTTATATTTTTATATATACATAAATTTGTATATATATCAGTTGAAAATTAATTTTTATTTAATTAATAAAAATTTATTTTTAAAACAATATATATATATATCAAAAATCTATTTATCATTTTAAAATATTAATAATAATAAATTAGCTAGTTATTATTATTATTATTATTATTCAAATTTTCATAAACAACTTAATTGAATTAAAATCTAATTTAATTACTTAAAATAAAAAATAAATTAAAAATTTATCTCAAATTAAAATCGGTACACACTGTTTGCATACAAATTACTTTTATGATACAGTATTATATATATACACTAAAATCATATAATTAATTAATTATTATTATTTTAAATATATAATTAATACCGCATTCAAGCTCATCCTCGCCATTAGGACAGTCAGGTTCGCCATTGCAATGATATTGCCTGTCTATACAGATAATAGTACCGTCACTACCACTACCACTACTACTACTACTACTAGTAGTAGTAGTAGTTATATTGCATGGAAACTGTTCAATAGGGCAAACTGTATCTGTAAATAATAAATTTAGATGGGTTAAAAAAAAGTATAATTGATAATAGTATCATAATTATAATTAATTAAGTGTAATTTATTATATAATTAGTATATTATGAAAAATTATTATATAAAATATTTTTAAAAAAATTTTTAAAATATTAATTTTTCAATTAATTAATTAATTTTAAAATATGTTTTCTATGAATTCAAATATTCATTAACTCAATGATCACTTATTATTATTATATTATTATTAATTTGTGATTAATTTTATTTGTTTATTTCTACATCTATTTATATTAAAAATAAGATAATATATATATATATATATTTAATATATATATATATATATAAATTTCATAATTAATAATAATTTTTAATAATTTCAAATGAAACCCATACAGTGTAGTGAATCATCAAAATTAATTATCTATTAATTTTTTTGACTTAAATATTTATTTAATTAATTTAAATACAGTATATTAAATAGTTTTTAATATTGAAAATAATTTTTTTTTTAAAAATAAATATAAATAAAATCTTTTATGATATCATATATATATTTATTTATATACTATTTATTTATTTAATTTAGAGTATAAGTTATGATAATTATATGGACTTTAAATTATATATATATATATATATATCTCTAACATAAGTTACAATAAATAGCTATTATATTATATCTATAAATAAATATTTAATTATTTATCATCAGTATAATAAAAATTATAATATTTTTTGTGTTGAAAATAGAAAATATATATTTTTGTAGTAATATTTTTAAAAATAATTTTTAAATCAAATCTACTTAACTATTATATTATATAATCTATAGAAACTTTATATATATATTATTTATATATTATTTATATCTTACATTTCCTTCACAATAATAATAATAATATGAAATAAATTTATGTCAATTTATCATATCATATGTTTTTTTCATAATACTAAGTGTAATGTTATATATATTTATTATAGATAAATGTTTTATTTGTTGTTGTATTTTATCTTTAAATTTATAAGTGTTATAAAAATATTTTATTTTATATTATATTTCTTAATATATATATATTTATCAAAAAATAAGTGTATTTTTATATCACTTATTTGATTATAAATATGTTTATTTATTATATATATATATATATGTCACACAAAATTTACTGTATATTATATCATATCATTATATACTTTATCTTAAAAAAAACTAAAATAATAAATATGTTTAATAATGTTTTAATAAAAAACAATTAATGTTAAACTATTATCTTAGAAATTATTTACATATTGATTAAAACATTGAAAAATATACTAAAAAATATAATATTATAAATAGTAACAACATTACTGTATTTATTTAATAGTAATAAAATTATGATAATTATTATCAATAATTATTTAATAATTTACAATATATATTATCTACTTATAAATGTTAATTTTATATACAGTATATAAAACAATCAAAAAGTAATAATATTTTATCAAAAAAAAAATGTTAATAAAATTATGTATAAAATATTTAATACTAAATATTTAAGTAATAAAAAATTGACAATTATTTTGAATCATATTTATTATTTACAGATATAATTACATTTAAAATAATATTTATTACTATATCAATAAAAATTTTTAAATAAAAACATAAAACACATTAATACATAGTATTTTAAAATTATGTAGATATTTATAGACAATAAATTACTATTTTTAATTATATTTAAATTATTGTAACTTTTTTGTTTAACTAAAAAATAATAATTATTAGATTTTGCATTTAGATATTATTGCAAAATAATAAACACTGTATATTAAAAACCAATGATATTTAGTATAAATATGTATAAAAATTTTCTAATGTAATAATAATACTAATAATACTAATTTAAATAGTAATTAAAAAAAAGTTTTTATTAGTATTTAATAGTTAAAACTTGTAATTTATTTTGAAAATGAAACATAAAATTATAATTTTTGCTAAAATAAATATAAATATCAATATATAAAGTTTAAAGAGTTAACATTTAAAACATTACACAACACATTATATATATTATATATAAAAGTAAAATCAAATAATTTTAAATGTTTTTATTTATTGAAATTTATTGCTTTTTAAAACAATTTTAGTGTCGTATTTGATATTTTAAAATATTTAAAATACAATATATTATTATTAATAATATATTGTAAGTGTAAGTATAGTAAGTGTTTTGTGATTTTGCTAAATATCTATTTTTATGATTATTTTTATTTTAATAAATCATTAGATATATAGTTAAATATTTTAGAGTATGTATGTATGTATGTATGTGTGGTATGTGTGTGTGTGTGTGTGTGTGTGTGTGTGTGTGTATGTATGTATGTATGTATGTGTGGTATGTGTGTGTGTGTGTGTGTGTGTGTGTGTGTATGTATGTATGTATGTATGTATATATATATGTGTGTGTGTATGTGTGTGTATGTGTGTGTATATGTGTGTATGTGTGTGTATGTGTGTGTGTGTATATATGTGTGTGTATGTGTGTGTGTGTGTGTGTGTGTGTATGTGTTTATTTGTGTGTATGTATGTATGTATGTGTGTGTGTGTGTGTGTGTGTGTGTGTGTGTGTGTGTGTGGTTTATATGTGTGTGTGTGTGTGTGGTTTATATGTGTAAAAAACCTAAAATATATTGTCATTTATATTTTTAAATACCAGCTAAAAAAATTAGTGTGATTTCATCGGAGACTTAAAAAAAACAAACAAAATAAATCTAAAAATATTGATTTCACAACAGTATAGCTGTAATTATATGTCTATTTATATTCAAGCCATATATAATATATTAAAACTAGTAATGAAAATAATAATTTAAATTTAATTAAATATTATTAAAAATAAAAAGTTTTTTAATTACTATCACAAACTTAATTGATATTTAATAATAATTTGATATTTTTATTTTTGTTGGTATTATTTTTATTATTATTATTGCCAGTGTATAAAATTTAACTAAAACAACTAAATTTCATAGTCTAGTATATACTATATATAAAATTATATATATATATATATTATTACATATGTCATAAACAGCAACAGTTAATAACATTTTGATTTTATTTTTTTTATGGATATTATGGACACACTATATACTAGTTAGTAGTTTTTCAAACAAAAAATTATCAAACATTGTATCACATTATAGACCAAATGATTTATAACTATATATATATCTACAGTAAAATCTAAAAATAAAAATAAACTTATATTTCTATTATTATTAATAATAATATTTTCTTCAATATATAACTTAATTTTCTTAACATTTTGATAACATTTACTGTACATTTAAATTACAAGTTTTATTTGCGTATATACTGTAAATATAACTTTATATTCAATATTATATTAAATAGCGTATAATTATTATTATTACTACAGTGTGTATATGTTAATTACATACAATATTGTTGTTAATCATATTAAATATAAGTTATAATAATATTTTATATATATATATACAGTATATATATCTACTTATAATACCCCGGGTATATAAATGTTAATATACTGTAAATCCATATATTTTTTTCACACACCATAAAAACAACAAAAAAAAGTGCAAAAAACAAAATCATAGGTCATATAGAAATATATATAGATATTATTATATATATATATTATAGAAAATAAAAGATATTTATAAACAACAAGTGGGCAACAAAAATATATGACAACAATAATAATAATTAATATTATTATTATTATACAATAGTTTAATAAACTTTGTTATTAATACTAAATTTAAGTAAAATCTCTTATTTATTATTATTATTTAACTATATTTTTCACGAATCCTATTGTAATGATTAGGCAAATACATAGCCATATATTTTGAACAATAAAATACTGTATTTATTATATTTCATTAGTTTTTCATATGATATATACTGTAATATATATATATATATATATATATATATATATATATATATATATATATATATATAATGTATAAACAAGTCTTATAAGTGATTATGAATTGATTTAATAATATTAATAATATTATACTAATATTTTTCTTTACTAAAACTTTTTCAATTGAATTAAACATATCTTATTTGATTCATATATAATGTGTTATAACTTATAACTTAATAACTTATATAATCAATATATTAAGGAAAAAATAGGAGATTGTATTTCATATAGTGTTTATGGGTATATATATATACAGTATATATATGTTGTTTGTTGTTTTGTTCAATTACTAGACTATTATTTTACACTATAACTAACTATTGATAATAACATCAATAATATATAGTTTCTAACTATTATGTATTGCAAAAAAAACTTGTGATAATGTTGTTTTACATACATATGATATGTAATATTAATATTAATTTTGTTTTTAAAAAAATATAGTACTTATAGTACTCTGTTATTGATAAATGATTTTATCACTACCACTACTACTATCATATAATATACAGATTTTTAAAATTTATTAAATATTTAATAAATAAATAATTTTTAAAAAAAATATGAATAATAGAAATATAATATTGAAATTGTTTTTTATGGAAATAATTTAAATAATAATAATAATACTGTAATCATAAATATTATCAAATTATTGTTTTGTTTTATATTTTTTTAAAAATAAATATTTTTGCTTTTAATAAACAGTTTTCATAACTAGTACTAACTTATGATCAAATAGTTTTCAAAATCAAAATAAAAATAAAATAAAAATAATAAATATTTTTTTGTGGTAAACTTATTTACCGTAAATATTTTATTTAGGCTTAAAAAAATGTTTTTCAAACATAAATATTTTTTTGTTTGTTTGTTTCCCCTTATGATAAAAACTAAATTTAATTTAATTTACCGTTAATTTGAAAATATATGTTCAATGATATGTTTAGTAGTAGTAATTGAATGGAAATATTTGAATAGAAAATTGAATTTATAAAAAAAATAAAATTTAAATAAAAATAAAATAAATTTTTGATAAAAAAAATTACCGGTAATGATATACTATGTTTTTTTTATTATTTAATACTACAATTTTAAAATATTATTTTTATTGACAATTATTACTAAACACACAAATACTTACTAATCAATTAATTAATTAACTATTTATATATATATATATATATAAATAAAATTATTTAATATATTTAATTCTCGGAAATTTATACTAAATTGTTATTATATATTATATATAAAAATCTATATATATATATATATATAAATATATTTGTTTATTTGCTAACAAATATTTATTTCATCTAAATAGACACCAAAACAACAACAAAAATAAAACTAAATAATAATAAATCCAATAAAATCTAAGTCACTATCAATAAAATAAAATAAAATAAATAGTGAGAGTATTTAATATGAAATTTTTTTTTTAAATAAAAAAAATTAAACAAATAGTATTATATATACAGTATATAACTTATACATAGAGTAAAGTTTTAAAAACATAGTATTATTAGTATTTTTTTAAAAAAAAATATCTTATAATATATACTATTATATTTATATATTAACTGTATGTATATATATACTGTACCTTTATCAGTGATATCGGTGCTGAAAGCTCCGGGATAAAACAAAAATAGTAGGGATGCCGTCAAAAATAATGCAAATAATAATAACAGTGCCGACAAACACAATATTAGGACATTCTTCATAGTTTTTTTAATTTATTTAATTAAATATTATTATTATTATTATTATTACAGATATATAAATAAATCAATAAATTTTTATGCAATATTATATATTTAATATTAAAATAAAATTAATTATCAATTTTTAATGTATATAACAAAACACCCGCATCAACAACAAAAAAAACTACATAATAATTATTATTAATTAATTAATTATTATTATTATTACAATACTTAAATAATAAATTGGATCTAAAACATGTCAGATTAAATAATTTTTAATTTTTAGTATAATTAAATTCAAAAATAAATAAATATTAAAACACTAATCAAACAAACAAACAAAAAAAACTTTACATTTTAAAAAAAAAATAATTTCTTATATTTTTCTATCGCTTTTTTGTTGTTGTTATATAGATTCAAATATAACACAACATTATTATTAATTTATCAAATAATTTCTAATAAGTTTTGAATTTTAGTTTTGTTGTCAAAAAAAATAATAATAATTATAATAATAATAACTAAATTATATAATTGTTATATATATACTGTATATATATATAAAATCAGATCCAATGTGTAACTAAATATTATTATTATTATTATATTATAACTAAAAAGTGTTTGACAGTTGTATTGCATACACACTGTATTAACACATTATTCTGTGTACAGAATTATTATACATAAGATATATATATATATATACCAATGATTTAGTTGTGATTTACTTGTGATATATATATATCATATATCGTGTAAATATATAGTATATATATATACTGTATATATATAATACCCAATGTTTTGTCTACTCTATTGCCACCAAAAAACATTAATATTAGCGCAGATGTGTTGTGTAATAGTTTTGATGTATGTGTATGTGTTGTGAGTGAGTGTGTGTGTGTTGAGTGTATGTATGTGTGTGTGTATGTGTTGTGAGTGAGTGTGTGTGTGTTGAGT